>NW_006408536.1:8225545-8234893 GCF_000296735.1 Chrysochloris asiatica
AGTGCAGAGGACGGGCTTCCAGGATATGCCCTTTGGTAGGGAGATGATGCATGGAGGGGATTGGAACCATGGCAATGTAATGATATGCGATGGAATGAATGTAAAACTAGAGTTCTCTCATGTAAACTATCATATAATTCACAATAAAACATTGAAAAAAAAAAAAAGATACTCAGGGAGCATGCTGAAGATGACAATGTGTTTGCAGGTGCTAGCCACTTTTCAGAGTCCTGGTGTGACACTGTAGAATAATAAGCACTGGACTACTAATCTCAAGGTTGGTGATTCAAACCCACCATTCCTTGGAAACCCTATCTATATAGGCTCCCTATGAGTCAGAACCGACTCGACACACTTAACAACAGCCACTCTTTCTGTGTTCTGCCTGCAGATCACAAACAGTAAGCAGAATTCGCCAAAACAGCATCACATTCAACCTTAGGAACAGGACATTAATAGAACTAAAGGCCAAGTCCCTACTGCCTCTCCCTTGCAGATGAGATCAATCCTCTCCAAGAAGTTGTTGTTGATTAGTACCATCAAGTCCGTTCCAACTCATAGAGACCCTGTATAGTGTTTCTGAGGAGCAGCTGGTGGGTTTGAACCATCAACCTTGTGGTCCGGTGCTTATTCTATAGCGCCACACCAAGACTCCTCTCCAAGCTTTGCTAAAATGCTCACCATTTTGGAGAGTAAACTAAAAACACATGTAAATTCTCCAACAAAGTCATGAGACTTAATTAATCATGGATGAAGTATGCTCAATAGGAAATCTATACTTACTGCTACTGTCATTTGGAATTTTTTAAATCATTTGCAAAATGGCCTAAGGTTTAGAGATATACCTTAAACAATGTGTATTCTCTATAATTTATAAGTATACCTCAAGCCTGTGTTGGTTCAAGAATAAGTAACTTCTAATACAACAAGCTTAAAATTTATAAATCGTTCTCATTAGCACACAACAAAGGTGACTTAAGACTACCTGCAGGCTATGAATTACATGGAACACAGGAGGAAAAAACAGAAGAAAGGGCCACTCACCTCATATTTATACTTTTCACCAGCTTTAGCCTTTTTCAGTCTTTCTAGCGCTTCTTGGCGCCCTTTCTTTGATTTCTTTTCTCGCCGGGATCGAGAAATTACAAAACTCTCTGAATCTGACACAGCTGAAAAACAGCCAAATTTACATGAGAGGTTAGAAAATAGTCCACCATATCCATCCAAAACAAAGGGCTATTCATAGCCAATAGTAATAAACACTTGTAATATGTACAAATGGCTATTTTTTACAATGTAATAATTCACAAAGCACATACCCAATCTGCAGCTCCAATGACTCTTCTAATTAAAACAACTGCTATTTTTTTCCTTCCCCAAAAAGGAAAATTCCAAATTCAACTAATATCTCATGAAGAAGCTAGGGAAGGGAGATTAGTTAGCCATTAACCCATAACCTTACCATTAGAAATGACAGGCTACAAGTAATCTAGAGTATTTTACAGGTTAACTTATTTTGTATTGTATTTCATCAACATTCAAAAGGCTTAAAGGAGCATCCTCTTTGCAAAATAGAGGTCTATGAGACACAAAGATCAAAAAGACATAGTTCCCTGTGCTCACGGAAATTAACATTTACTGTGGGAAATTAAATAGAAACTGTCTCTAAAAGAAGACTTACAGTACAGGGTATAAAGTACAATTTCAAAAGAGGAAGAGATAAGGAACTGGGGGAATTTAATGAACATGGCTCTGAGGAGATTCTTGAATCTCTATCACTGGTTTCAAAGCCTTACCCAGTTAGTTATGATATTATAGAATGACAAGAGTACATGAAATGATAAAGATTCAAATGTGTTTTGTCAAAGTTACTAAAATATAAGGGGACTTCAATGCTTATTCATTCAACTCTTGAATTATTCAAGCTTTTAGCCATTATAAGCTGACCACCCCACAAACAAACTGAAGATTCCCTACACATAGTTAAGACTTCAAAAGATCAGCTGATGAACAACCAAGTCTAGCACAACAATGACGTCTGCCAGCCATGAGTTTAGGCTCAATAAGATTACCATCTATGCCCGCAAAAGTGAGTATTTTATTGTACCTCGTGCTAATTTATTATAAACAGGGGTAGGCACAGAAAAGAATTATTTTTAAGAGGCATCCTAAAAGCTCCAACCCCGCTGGAATGCTCATAACAAATTAAGTGATTAAAATAGGTACAATTTCAAGAACATGTACCAAATGCTGGCAATAAATTGTTATAAACTATATCAAGGTGAAACATAATTAGAGATCTTCCCCCTCCCTGCCTAGCTTTCTGGGAATGGAAATCTTTCTTTATAACATCTCAGCCTATTGTTTGACTTTCACATTTGACTTTTAAATCCATTTCTGAAAGGCATTAAGTAAAAATTAAGAAAATACAGGTACTTAGTGATGGCAGCCACAAAATCTTGATGCCACAAAAATGATTTCAAAAAACCATGAGCTGGACTACATGAAAAGGTCATGGAGATTATTGACCATGACCACTGAGACGGAAAGGTTGGCCTGAGTGTATTCCCTTGAAGAATCCTTGATTTCTTTAATACAAGGAGGCTTCAAAAAATTCACAGAAAAATGGAATTCAAAGATGACAGAATTTTCCATTAATTTTTTAAAGCTCCCTCATCTATTACCCTGATAAAATCTGTAGATCTTCAAATTGACCTAATTCACAGGCAACAATGTTCCACTATACAGGGGCTGGAATACAACGACTGTCCTCAAGTAGTTCACAGTCAAGTTCATAGTCAAAAAAAGACCTCAGGCTACCAAGCATAATATAAACATGGTACCCTATAGGAGACAATGTTGAAAAAGAGCAGTTAATCTGCCTGGGAAACCAGGGAAGGCTCTACGGAAGTTTTCCACAGAGGTCTAGAAAGAAGAATTTCACCATCAGAGAAAACAGTGAAAAAAGTGGCATAGGCAGAGGACAGGCATGAGGCAAATGACAAAGGATGAAAATACAAGGTACAGTCAGAAGGGCAAGTTTAACACGAGAGTGGGGAGTGAATGAGAGAACTGGGAGATTTGGGAGGAAGCAGCACCTCTCAGCACTGCCATTACCCTCTAAGAGCCTGCAGCGGACAGCTGTAATGCTTAGCTAAGCTGCCGAGCATCTGAACCCCGTTTGTGAAGCCCCCTCAACACTTCAAATATTGATGTAAGACAGGGCCCACAATCCACTACAAAAGCTGAAAAAAGGTCAGGTCAGATACTCTTCCCTAGACTGCCTTGCATGGGCATATATAATAGGCTTTACCAATTAGGAATTCCTACTCAGAAAGTACTACATTTCTGGTGTGGAACTGTGGGATAAGCACTTGACCGTAAGGTCATTTGAACCACAAGGTCGATGGTTCAAACTCACCAGTAGCTCCTTGGAAACTATACAGAGTCCCTATGAGTTAGAACCGACTCAACAGTGCATAACAACAACTCAGACTTTCCACTAGCTTCTTTCTCCACAGGAGAAAGATGAGACTTTATGCTCCTGTAAAGATTCCCAGCCTTGGAAGCCCTAAGCAGGGTTGCTAGGAGTAGGAACCAATAGGATTCCGGCTTTACACAAAGAAGTGAATGGGGTAGGGGTGACTTAAGTAGTGACAGCTGCAGGAGGAATGAGTGCCTGGGGCAATAGTGTCAGCATGGCCCCAAAGCACAAACTACAGCATCCAGTACCTGGCCTTGTTGGCAATGGCTTCCTCACTTGGACCAGTTTTATGGCACTGTTACTGGCTAAACAGCTCCAGACAGGCTCTCCAGTCCTCGGAGAGTTACTGTGAACACCACAATATCCTTCTAATACATTCCTTTTCTGTCTAAATCAGTTCGAATGGTTCCTGCAGCTTACAACTAAGGATTCTGGCTAATGCAGGGCCTCAATGTCCTCATCTGTGAAATGGGAATAACTGTGTCTGCTTTCATGAAGTTGGTCAGGGTTAAATGAAGATGTCTGTCTGACTTTGATTTAGTAATATAGCAAGGTAATGTGTATGTACAGCTACAGGGTAGTCACACATACATGCAGTACAGTGGCCTAACTTCTAGAAAGCAAAATTTAACAAAGCGCTTTCCTCAGGGAAGCCTCAATATATAACACTGCAAACAATTAGACACATACTATTCCAATTCCATGAAAATAGGAATCATGTCCAGACTACCCACCATTTTAACAGGAGAGCCTGGTGGAATAGCGATGCCTAGTAAGTACATAAATATGTGCTAAATAAACAAAGCCATGAACCATTTACCTGCTTTTTTTCTGTCTTTTTATCATTAAGTTCTAAGTGCTTCTCATATATAATAACAGCTACTTATAGACCATTCCAAAGAACGAGGCTGTTTTATTTCAATAGTAAGACATGCAGTCTCAGAAATTCCAAGGAGCAGTTCTACACCGTTCTATAAAGGATCACTATGAGTCAGAATCGACTTAATGGCAGTGGGTTTTGGTGTTTTATAGACCTTTCCCCTTTGCACTGCCTTTGTCAAGGTACCACACCTCCTAATACTTAAGAAAGAAGAAAAAACAAAGCTAGATTTTCCTTTTGGGAATACATCTCCAGTGTTTCATGTAGATACATTTGTGGGAAAAGAAAAGAAGAAAAAAAAAAGAATAAGCATAAAAAGAAAATCCAGTTATAAAAGTTTAAACATCTGGTGTACAATTACTGTCTGGAGCACCTCCTTCTTCCTCCAAAGCAGCCAGACACTAGCCTGCAACAGTCTTTCAGCCAACAATCTTTCAGTCTGCTCTACAGGAAAGATTCCAGTCACAAGCCCAGTAACCACTTAATCAGCACCATGACTTAAGAGGGTCTCAAGATTGCACAGTATCCTTCAGAGAGTGATTTCTTGATGTTCTCAGATGACGTACAGTTTTTAGGGTGAGGAAAGGACTTAGTGGCAAATCACTGATAGAGGGCTGCAAAGACTGCTCACATTCCCATTCTACATCCCATTTGTAATCCAGGCTAGTCGACTCTCCAAAATAAATTGTCTTTAAAAGAAATAAAAAAATAACTGAAGGCAAGAACAAATTGAAAGCTCTGATTCAGAACCAGGTGGATGCAAAGGAAGCTGATTAGGCAGCAAGTTCTCATTAATGGTGATGTATTTGAGTGACAGGCGATGAAATGCTAAAGCTAAAACTGGGAAGCATCTGATTTGAAGTCAGAAGTTCACTGAAGTCAAGTCACACTTTAGTTGAACACTGTTCAAAAATCAGAAATCAGACCCAGTCATTTGCATGTTCGTATTCTATTTTTGGAAATAAAAGATTACCACCGACAAACTGAATGAGACAAGGCATCCAAAATGCTGCCGAAGTGATGCATTTTTAAAAGAAACTTCACCAAAAATGACTAGAATGCGAACATTATTTCTAGGCAGCATTTGGAAGAACTTTCCACCGGAATGTATAAAGTAGCAACCCATTACCGAAAAGACGAAACGCATTTACATCTTGTGACAGCACTTAGCGATCCGTTACAATGTATAACAATTTCCCTAAGAGTTCCCAGAAAGGGGGGCGCACTTCTGTTCTGTCCTAGACCTCAAGCGGATCCTTGCGGAAGGAGTAACGAAACACAGCCAAAACGGTGCCCCAGCTGAGACCAGTCTAGATGATGGTGTGCCCAGCACGTGGGTGCTACTCACCAAAAGAAATATAAAAAAAAAAAAAAAAAGCAGGTGCTGTGACCTGCAGTGACAGAGAGAAAGCAATTTCCCAAACAAAAAGCCCGGCAAGTAAGCTCCATCCAAAACCAGAAGGGACCCCGCCCAAGACGACGATGGTTCGAGCCCGAACAGACCCGCTAGCGGGACAACCCGGAGCGTGCTTCCCATAAAAAAAGAAACAGAGATCTCCAGAATCCCCACTACCCGTAATCACGCCACGGTCCCCGCACTCCCAATCAAGCACCCCGCGTACGGGACTGTCCCTCACCGCTCGCCCCCGGCTCGCAGTCGTCGCCGTACAGCAACGCCATGGTCCCCCGATCTCCCGATTCCGCGCCAACCAGCCCGAAACTGGCGCGGGGGCCGAGACAGGCGCCAGCCCGAAAGCCAATCAGCGGCTCCCAAGGCTGCGGACTTCCGCCCGGAAGGCCACTTACGTGCCGCGCCACGCCTCGCCCCGCCCCCGGCCTTCCCGCGGGCTCGCTTTTGGCGCCCTGTGATGACCCCTTAGTGAAAGCTAGATCTCAGCAGAGGCCGGAGGAGAGCAAGAGAAAGAAGCGGTCGGGCGCTGGAAAGAAGCCTCCTGTAGACTGGCTGCGCAGGCGCACGCCTGCTGATGGGAAAAGATTGGGCACGTAGTGAAGGACAGTAGGGGCTCTCTGGTTCTGAGTTGATTTTCCGAGAAAAGAGGCGCGGGCGGGCACAGGGTGGGCGTGGTTAGATCCTTTTTCCCGAGCCTGGGAAAGCGACTGCCTCCTGCTGCGCACTCTGAGTTTTATTTGATATTTGGCTTCACTGAGTGTTAGCACAGTCACTACGTGTTATTATTTTAGAATAAGTCACCATTTAAAGATATATACGAAGTCCTGGTGTGGCGTTGTAGGATCAGTAGCCCATGGTAACCACAAAGTTGGTGGTTCAAACCCACTAGCCGCTCCTTAGAAATCCTATACAGGGTTGCTATGAATTAGAACTGACTCCACAGCACTTAACAACAGCACCACTTTAACCAACTGACTAAAACAAACAAAAAAGGCATTACGAAAAGGGGGAAATCTGACCTCAAATGCCTCTTGATGGGATGCACTTGAAAAAAGAAACAACCATCTATGTGATCTTTTTGCAAAAAAAAAGAAAAAGTTTAACTTGACTCTAACAATGAGCAAGCAAGCAGATGTATGCAAAAAGTAGGACGATCTACAAAATACCTGTCCAAACTCTTGCAAAATATCAATATTATGAAAGACAAAAAAGGCATGTTGGAGTGGATGAAAGAGAAGAAAGACTTGAGTCTTGATTGCATCCCAGCTATTAAAAGTAAAAAAGAATATTGGAGAATGTAAGATGACATATGTCAATGCTAATTTTTTTTTTTTTTAACTGACAAGTCAATTCCAACTCAGTGCCACCCTGAAGGACAAAGTAGAACTTCCTTCTCTATCTAACCTGCACCTTTTATAACTCCTAAGTGGAGTCCTGGTGTGGCACTGGACTATTAATCCCAAGGATGGTGGTTCAAATCCACCAGCCACTCCTCGGCAACCCTATACAGGATAACTATGGGTCAGAAACAACTCAACAGCACTTAACAACAAGAAGTAATTAGGTTTAGTACAAATCCTAGTCTGATCCTGGTCTAATTAACATAACAAATAAAGCCTATTCCCAAATGCAGTTACATTCACAGGTATAGACACGTTAGGATTCCAACACATATTTTGGGGGGATACATTTCAATCCATAAGACCAAGTAAATCTACACAATGGGGTAGGAATATTCCTGGAAACTATTCCTATACCATGGACTTCTGGTGTGGTGCTGTAGGATAAACACTGGACTCTGAACCACAAGGTCAGTGGTTCAAACCCGCCAAATGCTCCTCAGAAACCCTGTACAGGATCGCTATGAGTCAGAATCAATTGACTTGATGGCACTTAACAACAACAACATTCCTATACCAGACGTCTACTAATAATTTAAATATATATGAAAGCGCCTTCAACTCACATAAATAGGACAAGGAGTAAAAAATTATCAGCACTCTGGCTGTAGAATTTATTTTAATCAACTTTTAGAAAAGACAAATGTATTCTTTTTCAACATAATCTTGTTTTTCAATACATTTTGTACATCTATCAACAAGCTTTTGTATTCCCTTATTTAAAATTGCTATAGGCTGAATTAAGGAGCTCTGGTAGCGTAGTGGTTACAAATCGGGCTGCGAACCTCAGGGTCAGCAGTTTGAAACTACGAGCTGTTCCGCGGGAGAAAGATGAGGCGTTCTGCTCCCGTAAAGATTTACAGCCTCCGAAACCCTGTATAGGGTCACTATGAGTCGGAATCAACTCACGGCACATAACAGCAACATAGGCTGAATTGCAAGCCACAAATGTGCCACTGTCTTCATTCTTCATGAGAGGTGGGTGAATCTTTGTCCTCGAAGGGCTGTTTTCAGGGGACCAAACTAGTGAAAATCTGATGGAGCAAGATCAGGACTCTAGGGGGGATGCTTTAACACCTCAAAACGACGTTTTTGCAGAGTGTCAACAGTGTGGACATGCATTGTAATGCAAGATCACAATGCCCTTGGACACTAGTCCAAGGCTTGCAACAAAATGTGATCTGGTTTTTTGTCACTATAAATTTTCCTTTTCTAGAATTTCTATAAATGAAGCAATTAAGTGTGTAGTCTTTTCTGTCTGGCTGCTTTCCAGGAGCATAATGCATTTGCAAAACATCTATAATGTTCTTGACTCCCTTTTATTTCTGAATAGTATTCCACTGTATGGATGAACCACATTTGTGTGCAGATCTTTGTGTAGACTTGTTTTCATTTCCCTTGGGTAATACTTAGGAGTGGAATTGCTGAGTCATAAGGTAAATCAATATTTAAATTGGAAATAAACTGTCAAACTGGTTTTCTAATTGGTTGTGCTGTTACATTCCCCCCAAAGGTCTATGAGAAATCCAGGTGTTTTGTGCCCTCACAGTACTATCCCCCTGTGTTTACACTTCTATTCCATTAGGTGTGTGTCAGCATGTCATTGTGAGTTGTGTATTGCCCTATCTTATTCCCAATTCCTCCTTCTAGTCCCTTATGGCTCTACTTCCATTCATTTCATGTATCCTTAGGCCATAACCATGTAACACAATACTATTATTAAAGTGTTTAGTTATCTTTTAGATCAATTAACAATCAGAAAAACAGTGCTGGAACAATAACAGACACATAGACCAATGGAACCAAACTGAGAACGCAGATTTAAATCCATCCACCTATGGACAAAGGACGAAAACATATTAAATCCTACAGAATCTCCACAAATCAAGACAACAACGAGATATCATTTCAACCCAGCAGTAATAGCAAAGTTCAAAAAAACAGAAAACAACAAATGCTGGCAAGTATGTGGAGAAACTGGGACCTACACTCTTGATGGGACTGTAAAACAGTGCAACCACTGTAGAAAATGGTATGGCACTTTGTCAAAAAATGGAAAATATCAGTGACATAGCCACAGAGGGCTAGAGTGGAGAGTGAAGCATCCAGCTGATAAGAAGAGAGGGCATATGCATAAGAACACCCACACTTGCAGATAATACCCACTTGACCT
>NW_006408536.1:8235458-8237499 GCF_000296735.1 Chrysochloris asiatica
CATCATTGATGGCATTGAGTGTGGTGGCGGTAGTGAGGTTGGCCCAGGATCAGACATTGTTTCGTTCTGCTGTGCATGGGGTCGCTATGAGTTGGTTCCAACTCGATGGCACCTGACAACAACAACATAAACATATTCAAGACAATATTTTGGCGCTCATGGACTTGTTTTCATTTTCTTCCGGTCTCCCGTATCTCTTTGTTGTACAGGATCTCTGTATTGTGTTTGCCTAGTCTGCCATTTTGCTGGAAGTCCTCCTAATTTTTTTTTTTAATTTTATGCATATGGAATTACACAAGATGGTAGGTGAGCTTCCCAGAGTCATGAATTCATCAGTAAGAGCCACATGCCCTCTTCAGATGTAGCCCATGGCTGAAGAACTAAAGGGCCTCCCTACCCACCTGGGCACAAAGGTGTAGAAGTAGCCCTACCCCCGCACAGCCTCTGTGTAGTGATGTCTAATGGCATCCTTTCCGTGGAGCATGCTTCCCTTATGTCATCCTCAAGGCTAAATCGGCCAATGTCTTGTCTTTTCCCAGGGCATTGCTTCCCAATGAAAACCCTCCAAATACAGTCAAACTCTGCATTTTAACCTTTAAATGCAATTTGGGATGTTCAGACTTTTCTTTTTTATTTTTATCTTTAAGGTCCCTTCTAACTCTACAGGTTATTGCTTGGATTTATGGGCAAACTCATCTCTTCTGCCTCCTCCATATTCCTTCCCATGCCACTCTGTTGACATGACATCCTGAGAAATGGGCAAATAGATGCATGAACACAGGCCCCCTCCTACACTGCAGAAAGTCTAAAGCCACTGAAAGGTTCTGTCAGCCACACTCATGACTTCAATTGAGGATCTACTCAACTGCATTACATTTTGGTCTATTTTATGTGTGTGACTGTTTTTTAAAGGCTTGTTTGAAGTTCATTCATCCTATTGTCTTTGGAACAAATGAAATTCCCATATTTTATTGTTTGCTTTGTTTTGTTTTTAATTCCCTTCACACCAAGTTAACATGTATCTACACAGTAGCCAGTAATTTCCCCTCCCTTCCCATCTCACCCCTGATAATCATCAAAGAATGTCTCTTTCGGTGTAAAAACCTTTTCTTAATATTTACAGTAGTGGTATCATACAATATTTGTCCTTTTGTGATTGACTAATTTTGCTCAGCATAATGTTCTCCAGTTTCATCCACATTTTTAGACGTTTCACAGAGTCATCCTTATTCTTTAACATTGGGTAGTATTGCATTGCATGTTTATCCATTCCAAAGATGGACATTTAGACATTTTTCATCTTTTTTTTTTAACTGTTTTATTGTGAATTATGTGATAGTCTACATGGGAGAACATTAGCTTTATATTCATCCTATGGTATATCGTTACATTGCCATGGTTACAATCCCCTCCATGCATCATCAACCATCCAAAGGGTATACCCTGCAAGCCTGCCCCGTGGTTGTCAGCACACAGCCCTTCTCCCTCTCTGGGTCTAGAGTCCCCAGTTGCTCCATCTCTCCATGTCATCATCTCTGCCTCCATCTCTGGCGTCACTATTTCTCTGGGTAGGGTCCCACACTCCACTCTTCTCCCTTGATGGTCGCAGGGACCTCCGCTCCTGGACTGCAAAGCCAGGCACTCCCCTCCTTTTGCTACAAAACGTCCACCTTTACATTTCCAACCCTCACAGTCAGTCCTGATAGTAATTATTCACTATTGTACCACATGAGTTTTTTTTTCATCTTTTTGCTGTTGTGAATAGCACTGCCATGAACATGGGTGCTCACAGTTTTGATTTCGCTAGGCTACATACCTAGTAGAGAGATTGATGGGTCATCTAGTACTGTAGTTTCCATTTTTTTTTTAATCTTTTTTTTTAATGTTTTATTATGAGTTATGTGATAGTTTACATGGTAGAACATTAGCTTTACATTCATCCTATCGTATATAGTTTCATTGCCATGGTTACAATCCCCTCCATGCATCATCAACCAACCAAAGGGTATACCCTGCAAGCCTGCCCCCCCCCTGCCCCCCG
>NW_006408536.1:8239619-8242218 GCF_000296735.1 Chrysochloris asiatica
TAAAACATTTACTGATGAAGATCATAGAGCACAGCTTTCGGTATGGATTACATCTCAATGTCAAGAAAACAAAAATCCTCACCACTGGACCAACAAACAACATTCTTATCAACGGAGAAAAGATTGAAGTTGTCAAGGACTTCATTCTTCTTGGATCCACTATCAATATTCAAGCAACAGTCAAGAAATCAAACGATGTATTGCGTTAAACAAATCTGCTGCACAAGACCTTTTTAAAGTGTTGAAGAGCAAAGATGTCACCTTGAGGGCTAAGGTGCGCCTGACCCAAGCCATGGTATTTTCAATAACCTCATGGCATGCGAAAGCTGGACAGTGAATAAGGAAGACCATAGAAGAATTGATGAATTTGAGTTATGGTGTTGGAGGAGAATATTGAAAGTGCCATGGACTGCCAAAAGAACCAATAGATCCGTTTTGAAAGAAGTGCAGCCACAACGTTCCTTGGAGGCCAAGATGGCCAAACTTCATCTCTCATACTTCAGACATATTGTCAGGAGAGACCAGTCGCTGGAGAAGGATATCATGTTTGGTAAGGTGGAGGGTCAGAGATAAAGAGAAAGACCCCCAACGAGATGGACTGGCCAAGTGGCAGCATCGATGGACTCAAGCATGGCAGCAATGGTGAGGTTGGCCCAGGATCCGGCAGTGTTTCGTTCTGCTGTGCATAAGGTCACTATGGGTCGGTGCCGACTCGAGGGCACCTAACACCGCCAACAACAATGAAACTGGCACAAAGGACAATCCTGGAACCCTGAGCTTCACAGAAAAGGTAGAGAAGTGGACTGAATACATACTGGGAAGAGAAGCTGAGCAGGGGCAGCAAAAGAAGGAGACTGACCAGTGAACCAACTGACTGCTAGATGCAGTACAGCCATCTCAAACTTTTACAAGCAGTAAGGAGAGACAGGCAGACGGCAGCATGACAGCACAGATCCACATGGGCAATGAAGAAGGTGAAATTCCTTCTTGCTCCCCACACTTTCCTTGATAACAGAGGTGAGGCCGGCTCCTACACTCATCTACCCACAGTGCAGACCCTGCTCTCTAGGAGTTCAGAGCCATGGTGTTTGAGCTAATGTGAGGTTGATGCACATTATGCCACCTTGGTGCTTGGATTCAGGCAGGTTCTGCTCTACAGAACCCACAGAGCCTCCAGGTCAGAATTAGACTAGCAGGAACCTTCATAATCAGCCATACTGCCCCCAGCTGCCCTCTGGTTCTGAAAGACACTGAAGCTAGCAACCAGAAGGGCTTGCATTGGGTGTCTGGAACACAGGTATCTAGGATTGGGAACTCAGTTATCATATCCCTCCTCCACCCACCTCATGAGTTCCTTGGCTGGCATGAGCCCCACAGAGTTTTCTCCTCTCTGGGTCCAACAACCGCACTGGATATTTGTTTATTTTTCCTTTTGTTGTTTCATTGTTTTTGTTAATTTATTCTTGCTTCTTTTTCTTCTTTTCTCCTCCCTTCATTTTCAGCCTTTCTATCTCTGCTTTTCAAGGTGAAATTTTGGCTCTTGTGGATTTGTTTTAATTTTTTTCAGCTTTAGCCTGACCTTGAACATGCACAATTGATGGTTTGTTCCATAGTCTGCCCCTGGCCTAGTTTTGGCTGATGATATGAAGCTTTTCCACTTTCTCTCTTCACAGATGTCATAGTGGCAGCAGCAATGGGTTCAAGTGTAAAAACAATTGTGAAGATGGCACAGGACCAGGCAGTGTTTCATTCTGTAGTGCAGAGGGTTGTTATGAGTCAGAGCCAACTCAACAGCACCTAACAACAACTCCATTTCCTTTTCATCCTCCCTCTCCCTGATTTTTCTAAGTGATTTTTACTTCTTCCTTTTATTTTCTCTCTTACTTTTTTCTTCTATAGCTCCATTTTCCTGTATGTCTTTTCTCTTTTAGTTATTATATTCTTTTTTTCTGGTTGCTGCAGGTTTTTATTTCTTATTTCTGCTTTTTTATTTTCTCTTTTCATAGTTGTTTGCTTGTTTGTTCATTCTGTTTTGTTTTCTTGTGCATGTGAGTGTGGTGGGGTTCACCTCTTTCCCACCAACTGGAGACAGCAACCGTATCCATACAGTCCAGCCATAACTGTACCTTTTGCATCTCCACTCAGTGGGCAAGAGCCAACACCACCTCCCATATCATCTGGTCAACGACAGACAACAAACAGCACCATCCTAAACTGAGGATCCAGAACAGCAAACAAAGAGTGGTACACATGCTCCCACTCTCTAACAATACCCACAGGAGGAAGTTGTGAGAGCCTAGGAATACATCAACATACAATTGTCAATTAAATGCAAATATGACAATACCACAATGCCCCTCAGAGTAATAGACAATTTTAGCTCACACAAAGAAACAAGAAAGAACGGCTTAAACAAATGACCCAGATGCAGAGCCAGAAAATGTCTCTGAGGAAGAAAAGTAATGGAGCTAAGTGAAAAAGAATTCAAAAGAAAAATATTTATGTATCTGCTAAGGATTTAAATGTACCAAAAGGAAATGGTTAAAGTTCAACCATTTCAAGAGATACCATATGAACAAGAGCCAATGATACTCAGAGA
>NW_006408536.1:8243588-8299591 GCF_000296735.1 Chrysochloris asiatica
GGTGAGGTTGGCCCAGGATCGAGCATTGTTTCGTTCTGCTGTGCATGGGGTCTCTATGAGTCGGTTCCGACTCGATGGCATCTGACAACAACAACAACAAGTGTTCCCTTGTTCTGTTTGAACTCTTGGTCTATGTACAGGTTCCTTGTGAGCACAATTAAGTGTTCCAGAATACTCATTCTCTGCAATGTGCTCCATAGCTTGTCATAATCCACACAGTTGAAAGTCTTTGCATAGTCAACTAAGCACAGATAAACATCTTTCTGGCATTCTCTGCTTTCAGCCAAGATCCATATGACATCAGCAATGATATCCCTCATTCCATGTCCTCGTCTAAGTTCGGTTTGAACCCTGTCAATGCATGGTTGCATGCTTTGAATTATGTTGAGGAATTTCCCTTCTATTCCTATTTTGTTGAGTGTTTTTATCAGTAATAGAGGTTGGATTTTGTCAAATGTCTTTTTTTGCTTCAATTGATATGATCATGTGTTTCTTTTCCTTTGTTTTATATATGTGGTGGATTAAGCCGATTGTTTTTCTAATTTTGAGCCATCCTTGCTTTCCTGGTATGAATCCCATTTTGGTCATGATGTATTATTTTTTCTGATATGTTGTTGAATCTATTGGCTAGAATATTGTTGAGAAATTTTGCATCTAAGTTCATGAGGGTGGTTATGTGCCGGCAAGTTGGTTCCAACTCATAGCGATCCTGCATAGGGTTTTCGAGGCTGTAAATCTTTACAGTTGGTTCCAACTCATAGCGATCCTGCATAGGGTTTTCGAGGCTGTAAATCTTTACAGGAGCAGAAAGCCTCATCTTTCTCCAGCAGAACTGCTGCTAGTTTCGAACTGCTAACCTTGAGATTAGTATCCCAACTCATAACCAGAGCTCCTTTCATGAGGGATATCAGTCTATAATTTTCTTTTTTAGTGATGTCTTTACCTCATTTTGGTGTAAGGTTATACTTGTTTCATGTCATGTATTTGGGAGTTTTCCATTCTTTTCTATGGTCTGGAATAGTTTGAGTAGAATTGGTGTCAGCTCTTCTGAGAATGTTTGGTAGAGTTTACCAGTAAAGCCACCGATGTCTAATTTTTTCTGTTGGGAGTTTTTTGTTGTTGTTGTTTTAAGCATTTATTGTGAATTGAGTGATAGTTTACATGGGAGAATATTGGTGTTACACTTAACATTTCATTGCAATGATTACAGTCTTCTCCATGCATCATCATTCAACAGTATTTGCTTCTATTCTCTCTGGATTTTTTTTGGCTGAAGAGATGTACACAAAAACACTCAAGAATATATAATCACTTAAACAACCAAATGGCACATTCTGCAAGCCTGTCTGCTGGCTGCCATCACACAACCTTGCTCTTCCATAAGTCTAGAGTCCTCAGGTGCTCTCTCTCTCCATGTCTTCGTCTCTGCCTCCATCTCTGGTGTTGCTGCTTCTCTGGATAGGGTCTCACATTCCACTCATGCTCTTCTCCCTTGATGGTCCTAGGGTCCTCTGTTTCTGGACTGTAAGATTAACTACTCCTCCATTTTTGTTACAATACTTCTACCTTTACAGTTGTGAAAGTCGCAATTAGTCATGATAACAATTACTCACTATTGAATTATAAGAATCTTATCCCCATCTCTTTTCACCAGACCTGTCTAGAAAAGATGAAAACTATTCAGTGAGGACTCTACCTTTCCCTGCACACTCTGAAACTAAACTTCCTCTTGAAAACTTGTAAGCCAGTCACTTTGTGCCTTTATCGCCACCAGCCCCCTGCCGCCCATTTTAGGTAGCCAATGTCTGAGTTGCCCACCCCTATCTACCCTATATACAGAGGGGATAGGAATGATACTTGATGTGAAGACTGCTTTGCTCTCAGTTGGTATTTTTGAGCTACTATACCCACAGGTATAGGTCAAGTTCTTCAAATCGTAGCAATTTACATTTGTTTCCTTTATCAAAAAAACATTTTTTTTTAAATCTTCATCTAGTCGAGTTCTGATTATCAAGCCATCAAGGCTAGCTCAAATGGGTACTATCTGCAAGTTTAGACATTCTTGTGCATCTCCCCTCACATCATATCAGCTGGATGCTTCATTCTCAATTCTAGCCCTCCGTGGCTATGTCCTTGTCCATGGGCTCAGGCGTCCCCAGGTCTCACCACAGTTCAGACCAACCAGCCCTTCCTCTTCTCTCTCTCATCTCCAGGTCAACAGGAGTCTATGGAACGTGGTTTCACTCAGCCCATTTCTTCATTGCTGCCTTTCCCCCTCTTCCACTTACCAGTAGACCAACGTTGTCACCAGCAACCTTACATGCCTGCTTATGTATTCCCTTTGAGTTTTAGTCTTGGAGGGGGGATTGTCCTGAAGGGACTTGATTGCTTGCCTTTATGGCTCTGTTGGGAGTTTTTAAACAACTTGATCAATTTTTTCTTTTGTTATAGATCTGTTCAAGTTTTCTACTTCACTCTGTGTTAGTTTAGGTAGGTCATATTTTTCTAAAACTTTATCCTTTCCTTCTAGATTTTCAAAATTTGCTGCAGTACAATTCTTCACAGTATTCTGTTATTATCCTTTTTATTTCCATTGGTTCTGTCTTGGTGTCACCCAAATCAGTTCTTTTGCGTGTTATTTGCTTCTTCCCCTTTGTTTCTTTTGCTAGATTTGCCAATGTTCTGTCAATTCTATTAATTCCGTCAAAGAATCAACTTCTTGTCTTATTGATTCTTTCCATTATTTTTCTGTTTTCGAATTAATTGGTTTCTCCTCTAATCTTTATTATTTCATTTCTCCTGGTGACTATAGGCTTA
The DNA here is from genome assembly GCF_000296735.1 of Chrysochloris asiatica. Taxonomy (NCBI): domain Eukaryota; kingdom Metazoa; phylum Chordata; class Mammalia; order Afrosoricida; family Chrysochloridae; genus Chrysochloris; species Chrysochloris asiatica. Next base: position 8,246,406 of record NW_006408536.1, read on the forward strand.
CTTTGCTGTCTGATTTCTAATTGTTGGAGATATTGTGTTGATGTGTTGATTTTGGGTTTTTCTTCTTTTTGGATGTGTGTGTTTATTGCTATAAATTGCCCGCTAAGCACTGCTTTTACTGTGTCCCAAAGGTTTTGGTATGAAGGAAGTTTTATGTAATTTTTTTATTTGTTGTGATGCTGTAGGATTAGTACTGGACTGCTAACCACAAGGTCGGCAGGTCAAACCCACCAAATGCTCCTCAGAAACCCTATACAGGGTCACTATGAGTCATACCGTACTCAATGGCACTTAACAACAACAACATTACCCAGTAGCTTTTAAGTAGGGTGTTATTCAAGTTCCATGTATTTGACTTTTTTTCCTTGATCTTCCTATTGTTGATTTCTAATTTATAGTGTTGTGATCTGAAAAGATGCTTTGTAATATTTGCATGATTTAAAATTTATTGAGGCTTGCTGTGTGGCCTAAAATATGGTCTATTCTGGAGAACGTTCCATGTGCACTGAAAGAAAAGTGTATTGTGCTGTTGTTGGGTTTGGTGGTGGTTATGTGCTGTGGAGTCAGTTCCAACTCATAGCAACCCTGCATAGGGTTTCTAAGGCTGTAAATCTTTATGGGAGCAGAAAGCCTCATCTTTTTCCCTTGGAACAGCTGTTAGTTTCCAGCTGCTGACTTTTGAGGTTAGCAGCCTGATTCATAAACACTATGCTACCAGAGTTCCTTGTTGTTGGATTTAGTGCTCTGTATAAGTCTATAAGATCAAGATGGTTGATAGTGTTATTTAGTTGTTTTGTGTCTTTGTTGAGTTTCTTTCTAGTTGTTTTGTCTTTCGTTGAAAGTGGTGTATTAAAATCTTCTACTATTATTGTAGTGTTGTCCATTTCTTTCTTCAATTCCATTAGAGTTCCATTTATGTATTTTGAGGATCTTTCATTGGGAACATATGATTATGTCCTCTTAATCAATTGAGCCTTTAATCATGAGATAATGTCTTTCTTTGTTTCTTATGCTGGTTTTTGCCTTAAAGTCTATTTCATCAGAAATTAATATTGCCACTTCTGCTCATTTTTTATTGCCATGAGTTTAATATATTTTTTCCATCCTTTGATTTTAATCTACTTTTTCTTTGTGTGTAAGGTGTGTCGCTACTACTTTCTTTCTCTTGACTTTGATTTATTGACGTTCAGTGCAATTATTGATAGGTATGAATGACGCTGTGGGCTAATGCACCAGAATGCAAAGTCATTTGAACTGCAAGCTTGGCAGTTCAAGCTTACCAGCTGCTCCTTGGAAACCCTATACAGGGTCACTATAGGTCAAAATTGACTCGACGGCACTCAACAAAAACATGAATTGATTGCAGTCATTTTGGTGTTTTTTTTTTTAACGTTGCTGCTGGCATGTTTGTTCCACATAATTTTCAGTGCTGAGTTCATTTTATTGTGCATTTTCTTATCATTTTCTTCGTTGCTGTTGTTTTAATGTTTACTAAATCTTCATGGTTTACTAAATCTTTAATGTTTACTAAATCTTCCCCTTTTCTTGATTTCATTTGAAGATGCATTAATTTTCTTTGAGGTTACTCTGTAATTTGCTAATTTCTTAAAACTGTTTTATCTTGAAATCTACTTAAATTCTTCACCATTTGGAAGTTATACAGCTGCACTTTCCTTCCTTTTTGCTTTGTAGTTGTCCTCACTACAAATTGATATCTCTGGTTCCCTATTTTCAGTTTTGTAGATTTAATTTACTTTGGACGCTTCTATATCTGGATTGAATTCTGGGTGTTGTTGTCGTGTATGTCACTCTCAGGTTGTTGTTTGTCCTTTAATTTCTGTTTATCTGGAAATGTACTAATTTTGCCATCATATTTGAGGGACAGTATTGCTAGGTATTTGATTATTGTTTGGCAATTTTTTTTTCTTTCAGAGTTTTGTATATGTCTATTCATGACCTTTTTGCCAGGATGGTTTGTGCTGAGTAATCAGAGCATAATCTTATTGGCTTTTTTGTAGATAACTTTTCATTTTTCCTGAGCGGCTATCAGGATTATTTTCTTGTCTTAGAGTTTTTGTTTTTTTCTTTTTAAGTTTTTTGTGTGAATTGAGTGATAGTTTACATGGGTGAATGTCAGTTTTACATTCATCCTATCGTATTTCGTTTTATTGCCATGATTGCAATTCCCTCCATGCATCATCATTCAACAGTTATCTGCCTCTATTCCCTCTGTTTTTTGTTTTTGTTTTTAGATGTACACCAAAACACTCAGGAATATACAATCATCCAAACAACCAAAGGGCACACTATGCAAGCCTGCCCCTGGCTGCCAGTACACAGCCCCTCATCTTCCATGAGTCTAGAGTCGTCAGCTGCTCCATGTCTCCATGTCATCATCTCTGCCTCCATCCTCGGTGCCACTGCTTCTCTGGATAGGGTCCCACGTTCCGCTCCTCCTCTTCTCCCTTGATGATCCTAGGATCCTCTGTCCCTGGAATGTAAGACCAACTACTCCCCCCTTTTTGCTACATAACCTCTATCTTTACAGTTGTGACAATCGCAATTAGTCATGATGACAATTACTCACTATTGAATCATAAGAATCTTATCCTCATCTCCTTTCACCAGACCCGTCTAGACAAGATGAAAAATATTCCGTGGGGACTCTTTCTTCCCCAACACACTCTGAAACTAAACTCCCTCTTGAAAACTTCTAAGCCAGTCACTTTGTGTCTTTATCACTACCCTCCCCCCCTCCATTTTAGGTAGTCAATGTCTAAGTTCCCCATCCTTATCAACCCCGTGTACAGAGGGGATTGGAATGATCCTTGCTGTGAAGATTCCTTCCCTCTTAGTTGGTATTTTAAGCTACAACATTCAAAAGTATAAGTCAAGTTCATCAAATTGTAGTGGTTTATACTTGTTCGAAACTACCAGCTGTTCCGCGGGAGAAAGATGAGGCGTTCTCCTCCCGTAAAGATTTACAGCCTCGGAAACCCTGTACAGGGACGCTATGGGTCGGAAACGACTCGATGGCACTTAACAACAACAACAATACTTGTTTTCTTTATCAAAAAAAAAATTTTTTTTTTATCTTCCTCTAGTCGAATTCTGATCATCCAGCCATTGAAGCTAGGTCAAATGGATACGGTCTGCAAATTTGGGGATTCTTGTGCATATTCCCTCGCTTCATATCAGCTGGACGCTTCATTCTCCACTCTAGACCTCTATGGTGGCTATGTCCTTGTCCATGGCTCAGGAGTTCTCAGGTCTCACCATACTTCAGGCCAGCCAGTCTTTGACTTTTGAGAGTCTGTGTGTGTTTTTGTTTTTGTTTTTGAAAGAGCTAAAATGAATGGAGAGAAATCCTGTTAACTGATGGTACATGGGGAGGATTATAATCATTGTAATGAAACAAAGTATATGATTTGTTGAATGTAAAACTGATGATCTGCCCTATAAACTTTCACTCAATTCACAATAAAAACTTCAAGAAAAGAAATTGGTTTGTTTGTCTAGTAACTAAATTGTTGGAATTTTTCTACATCCTTGAAAAAAATCCGAAATCAGATATGTACTTTGCAAAAAATGTTCACTGAGTCTCCCTACAGCTTACCTTTTCACTTTCAAGCGTTTTGAAGAGCAAAAGTTTTCCTTTTTGATATAATTCAGTTTGTCCACTTTTCCACGCTTTTTGTGTCCTACATGAGAAATTCTGCCTGACTCACAATCACAAAGACTTTCTCTAATGTTTTAGTCTAGGAATTTTATGATTGTAACATTTATGGCTAAATACATGATCCACTTCGATTTCATTTTTGTATATTGTGTGAGAAAAGAGTAAAAAATCATTTTTGCTTATAGATTTTTACTTACAAATAACCAATTGTTCTGACATCATTTTTTAAAAAGGCAATTTCTCTCAACATTCAATTACCTGGACACTTTTATAAAAAAAAATCAATCCTCCACATCTCTACAGATCTAGTTGTGCATTTTTAATTTTGTTCCATTGATCTGTCTATACTAATGACAACACCACACTACCTTGATTACTGTAACTTTATAATAAGTCTTAAAATCAATTAGTAGAGTTCTTCAACAATATCCTTTTTCAAAATTATTTTTGCTGATTTGGGTCTTTTGTTGTTGTTAAGTGCCATCGAGTCTCATAGCAACCGACTCATAGAAACCCTGTATAGGGTTTCTGAGGAGCAGCTGATGGGTTTGAACTGCCAAACTTGTGGTTCACAGAGTCTTTTGCATATCTGTACATTTTAAAATCAGCTAATCAATTTTTACCCCAAAAAATTGCTGGGATTTTTTATTAGGATTGTGCTGAATCAATAGATTAATTCTGAGAAAATAGACATTTTGATAATTTTTAAGTTTCCAATCCATAAGCACAGTGTATTTCTCTCTTTATTTAGGCTTTAATTAATTTTTATCAGCAATCTTTGGTAGCTTTCAGTGTAGATATCGTGCACATGTTTTTTTAAATGTAACCTTAAATATTCCAGGCTTTATTATGCTACTGTAAATTGGTATTCTTTTTTAAATTCCAATTTCCAATTATTTGTTGCTATCTAAGATTTTAATGTCATACCGAAGCAGATGGTTCTCTTCCCCCTCACCACGGCTAGGGCAGCTGCCATTCTGTGACAACAGAATTTTCTTTCTTTGGCATTTCTACTGAGTTATCATTTATGACGAAAGGAGTTTAGAATACTGCTGCAGAGCTAGCCAAAACTATGTTTTCTTTTGGAACCCAGTATGGAGTAAAGCAAAGCCATTTCTAAACTGGCCCTTGGTTTTGATTCTAAGACCTTGGCCTGGATTTATTTTAGGACGTTGAATTTCCTTTTCCTGAATCAAACACTTGGAAATGTTACATGTTGCATTTTTCCTCCTTAGATTTTCATAGAATACTTAACAATGTTTTTCTTATAATCACAAACTAATGTAGTTGCATTTTTCGCAGTCACAAGAACATTTGGAGGTGGAGAAGTTCTTAAAAAGCCTTGAATTTGTAGCCTCTCTCTTAAAATATCTTCTGTAAGGTTCATGTTGTTGTTGTTAAGTACCGTGGAGTCGGTTCCAACTCATAGTAACCGTATGTACAACCAAACACTGCACCATCCTCATAGTTATTGTTCTATTTGAGCCCGTCTTGGTAGTTTCTGTGTCAATCCAGTTCATTGAGGGTGGCAACAACATTCCAATCTCTTCCTCTGTTACAGCACGGCATTCTCCCAGTGTTTCTCTGTAACTGTGTTCAAATGTCCTAATCTTGGTTGACTACATTGTAAAAAACAAAAGACAGAAAAACCCTTATTTCCAAATATTTACAGATATCAGGGGTTAGGGGTTAGGACTTGAGCTTATCTTCTGGGGGATCGCAACGCAATCCACAGCAGACACAAAGAGCTGGGTTCTAGAGTCAAGAACAGAAATCTTATATCACAAAAGGACTGCTGTTAAACAGCAAATGTTGTTGTTGTGAAGTGCTGTTGAGTCAGTTCCGAACCATAGTGACCCTATATAGGGTTTCCAAGGAGCAGCTGGTGAGCTTGAGCCACCGACCTTGCGGTTCAAACCAACCTTGCAGTCCAGAGCATTAACCCGCACCACCACACTAGGACTCCTAAACAGCACATAACCATGGGAAGTATGTAGAGGCAATCATTAAGCATATCATGTTCAATGTTCCTCCAAGTGACCAGGCAGGAAGTAAGATTTTCTGTTAGTGAGAATAATGCCTGCAAAACTCCAGTGATCCATTAAAAAAAAAAATGATTATGAGATAAAGGAAATGAAGTAATGTCTGAGTTCCTTGGTTTTTCACTCTAACATCTTACATTGTTATTGTTAGGTGTGTTGAGTCAGTTCTGACTCAGTGAACAAAATTAAACACTGCCAGTCCTGTGCCATCCTCACAACTGTTACTATGTTTGAGCCCATCTTTGTTAGGTGCCATCAAGTTGGTTCTGATTCATCGTGACCTTATTCACAACAGAATGAAACACTGCCTGGTCCTGCGACATTCTCACAATCATCACTGAACTTGAACCCATTGCTACTGCCACTGTGCCAATCCATGTCATTGTGTGTGTGTGGGGTCTTCCTCTCTTTCGCTGACCCTCCAATCTACCTTGATGTCCTTTCCCCAGGACTGGTCCCTCCTGATAATATGTCCAAAGTATGAGAGATGAATTCTGGTTATCCTGGCTTCTAAGGAGCATTCTGACTGTACTTCTTCCAACACAGATTTGTTTGTCATTCTGGCAGTCCATGATACTTTTTTCCCTCCCCCCCTCCGTGATACTTTTAATAGTCTTCTTCAACACCATGACTCAAGTGTGTCAATTCTTCTGTGGTATTCACTGCTCAACTTTCACATGCATATGAGGTTATCGAACACACCATGGCTTGGTCAGGCACACCTTTGTCCTCGAACTGACATCCTTGATCTTGAACACTTTAAAGAGGTCTCATGCAGCTGATTTGCCTAATGCAATGTGTCATTTGATTTCTTGAATGCTGCTTCCAAGAGCATTGATAGTGGATCCAAACAAAATGAAGCATTTGACAACTTCGATCTTTTCTTCATTCATCATGATGTTATTTATTGGTCCACTTGTGAGGATTTTTGTGTTCTTGTGTGCAACACATACTGAAGGCTGTAGTCTTTGAACTTCATTAGTAATTATTTTAAGTCCTCTTAGCCTCAAGCAAGCAAAGCTATATCATCTGTGTATAACAGGTTGTTAATGAGTCTTCTTCCAATCTGATGCCACATATTTCTTCATATAATCCAGCTTCTCAGATTATTTGTTCATCATACAGACTGAATAAGAATGGCATAAGAAACACACCTTTCTTAATTTTAAACCACTCTGTGTCCTCTTGTTCTATTTGAACAACTACCTCTTGGTCTATGTACAGGTTCCTTATGAGCACTATTAAGTGCTTCAGAATACTTATTCTCTGCAATGTTGTTCATGGCCTGTCAGGATTCAGACAATCAAAGGCCTTTGCATAGTAAATAAAGCACAGGTAGACATCTTTCTGGTATTCTCTGCTTTCAGCCAAGATCCATTTGACGTCAGCAATGATACCCCTGTTCCACATGCTCTTCTGAATCCAACTTGAACCTCTGGCAGTTCCCTGTCACTGTACTGTTGCGGCTGTTTTTGAATTACCTTCAGCAAAATTTGAGTTGCATACGATATTAATGATATTGTTTGAGGTCATCTTACAGAAGTTTTATTAATGACTTAATGAAGAAACAAACCTTAAAGCTAGTAGTTATGGGTTGTTTCACCGAGTTACTGCAAAATGAATCTACCTAAAAGGAAAGCTAACAAATCATAAAGCCTCTTGCTTCCTACACTTTCTCAATACATTATACTGTTCTTTATCACCAGTTGCTCTCTAGATCCTAATGTCATCCTCAGCATCATTTATCTGCTTCCATTCCTTTTAGGAGTATCTCCCACTGTCAAATCAGATTGCTTTCCTTTATACTGTTCTCTTATCTGTCTAAAGCCACACTGAACAAGAAAGTAGTGCAATTTTAATGACAAATGCATTCGTTCATTCATTTTAAAAAAATCTTATTGAACACTTAGTATGTGCCAGGCACTGGGAATATCAGCAGTGAAACAAAGTCCCTGCCTTTACATTCTGCTTGGGGAGACAGACAAATGAACCAATAAATAGACTATGTCCCTTGGTTATGGGTGTTATGAAGTAAAACAAAGCAGAGTAAGGGAACTAGAGAGTGATGGGTTAGAGGTGGTAACACTGAATATTTGAGTTAGTGAAATCTTCAAATTAAGAGTTCTCGTCTACTAATTTAGGATCTACCATAATGGCCCTTATTTTTAACCTAACTTAGGCTTTGGCATAAAGTTGATGCTTAAAAAATTCATTGGAAATAATAAATAATATACAAAATGTCAAAAGTCTTCTCTTGAACTTAGACTTGACCTACCATCAGTTGAGTGGTCTATGGTTTCCGCTTTTTGATTCCTTCTTCAGAATTGTTGCTAGCTAATTCCAGGAGATAAGGATAAGCAAAAAGCAGGGGTGGCCACTTTCCTTCAGGACCAAGGAAGCAGCAAGTTCCTCAAGTCTCCTCTGGCTTCATTCTGGGGCTAAGGACCCCAAAACAGCCTTGGGTGAAGTCATCAGCAAAATAATTTTAATAGCTCAGTTAACCAACAAACATACAGAAAAATGCTGCAGGATTCAGTTATTCGTTTAAATATTTGTAAATATTTGTAAAGCACCTATTATGTGTCAAGAACTATGCTAGGAATTGTTGTCATTGCTAAGTATCATCAAGTTGGTTCCGACTCATAGTGACCCTGTATAGGGTTTCTGAGGAGTGACCAGTGAGCTTGAACCACTGGCCTTGCAGTTCAAACTGACCTTGTAGTCCAGCGCATTAACCCACAGTGCCACACCAGAAATTTCACCTTTGTCCAGAATCCAGCCCTCAGCCATTTATGTTCAGAAAATCATTTTTTTCACACATTCAGAGATGATCTGACTTTTGATCATCTGTAATTATAGAATCACCTATAATTATCTGTGATTAAAATTACAAGAAAATGCTAATTCATTCATTTCTACAATGATTTAGAATATCTCTAGCTGAGCCTACCCATAACATTTGTGGGGTCTGGACAAGTGTATAAATGAAGGCCCATATATCATGTCTAAATATTTAAAAGTTTGAAATTATGCCAGCAGAACATGTGTTGCTAGTCACACACACACATACCTATTTTTCTAACTTAAGTGTATCTCCTAAATGACCTGCTGGAGAATGGGTGTGTGTGTGTGGGGGGGGAGATTCAGAGACAGAGCCCCTTCTTTGCAGAGTGGGTCCCAACCCAGACATGTAGATTCTGTTCATATATCCCTACCAAAAGCCTCCACTTGACCACCCCTGGTCTAGAGATGAACAATTGGAAGGTGTCCCAGAAAGAGATCACGCAGACCCTGTACAAACAGCTCAGGACATTTGTACTGAGAACTCCAGAATGTTCTAGAAGTTAAGTGGGGGTGTCTTTAGATGTACCTTGGCCCCCAAAGGTACCTCAGAGGAGGAGCCAAAGCAGCACCTTCTAAAACATGAACCCCAATGCTATGATCTTGAGCACACGCTGCCTGCCTACCCCCAAGGTGAATTAGAATGCAGCTGCGACTTAGTGTAAAAGGGGGTTAGTTTCCCCAGCCTTGGAGCTGAGGCCCGGCAGACCATGCACACCTTCTGATGAAGCCTCCTGAGGTGTGAAGACACTTGTTCCCCCAATTTGGGTGAAGCTGAGTTTGCTCCTCTAGCAATTCCCTTTTCTCTGAAGATCAGAGGCCACGAAGGCTTCCTGCGGAGTGGGCCAGCAGGGGCTAAAATCCAATCTTCCCTCTCCACACCACGTGGGGCTGCTTTAGCCAGAGTGGACACCTTTCCCTAATTTACACATAGTGCCTCAGTGTAGCTGAGGTCTACTGTCCCAAGTCCAACTATGTGGGCCTGGACAACACGGCTCCACCTATTGGCACAACTCTCAGAGTTCTGATGGTAGATCACAGGACATTTTGTATCCTGGTGTGGTACTGTAAGACAGACACTGGACTGCTAACCATAAGGTTGATGGGTCAAACCCACCAGTCACTCCTTGGAAACCTTATACACGGTCACTCCTTGGAAACCTTATACACGGTCACTATGATTTGGAATCAACTTGATGATACTTAACAACAACAACAAGGATGGGCTCAGAGTCCCTGGGTCAGGCAAATGGTTAACTCACTCACTTGCCAACTGAAAAGTTTGAGATTCAAGTTCACCCAGAGATGCCTCCGAAGAAAGGCCTGGAGATCTGTTTCTTTAAAAGCAGCCACAGAAACCCTTACAGAGCCCACAGTTCTACTCTGACACACATGGGTTCACCATGAGTTGGAATCAGCTCCATGGCAACTGGTAAGGATAAGGTAAAACATTTTTAATAGGGCTTTCCAAGACCATTTCAACTCATAAGTGTTCAGACAACAGACACCTCCATAGCTGAAGGGCAAACAACTTATCTTACTGACTGACTAGGTCCATGCTAAGAGTACAGTATGTAGTTGTAGGGGTAGCCCTGCTCCAGTTTGATTTACTTTATAATCACAATGAATCAAAAGTTATCCTTTTAACCGTTCCCATGCTTATGATGAATACTTGTGTAGTTAGTCTAAGCAGGAATTAACTTAACTGAGAGAATAGATTGGCAGTGATTCTTCTTGTGGATATAAGGCAAGAGTTTGGTAGTATAATCAAATGCACCACTATTATAGGAGACGACAAGAGTGAATCACAAAACAATTCTCTCTTATGAAATGTTGGGCCTTGATGACACAAGAGTGATTTTCCCATTACTGAGAAGAACAAACCAGTGCAAATAAAAGTAGATGATATTTTCCTGATAGCTGAACCTGGCTTTGGTTAGTGTGAGAAAAACATATTCTGTCTTATTTTTACAGAATATCATTACTGATGTCGCTGAAAGCAGAGAATACCAGAAAGATGTTTACCTGTGTTTTATTGACTATGCAAAGATTTTTGATTGTGTGTATCATGACAAGTTATGGACAACATTGTGGAGAAGGAGTATTCCAGAACACTTAATTGTGTCCATAAGGAACATGTATATAGACAAAGAGGCAATTGTTTGAACAGAACAAGGGGCCACTGAATGGCTTTAAGTCACAAAAGGTATGTGTCAGGGTTGTATTCTTCCACCAATCTGAAAAACTGGTTTATATGAGGAAGAACATTGCATCAGGATTGGAGGAAGACTCATTAACAACCTGTGATATGCAGATGACACAACCTTGCTAGCTGAAAGTGAAGAGGACTTAAAATACTTACTGATGAAAATCAAAGACCATAGCCTATGGTATGGGTTGGTACCTCAATGCAAAGAAAACAAAAATCCTCACAACTAGATCAGTTTTCTTCATGATAAATGAAGAAAAGATTGAAGTTGTCAAAGACTTTATTTTGCTTGGATCAACCATCAACACTCATGGATGAAGCAGTCAAGAAATCAAATGATGGCATTGCATTAGGCAAATCTGCTACACAAGACCTCTATGAAGTGTTCAAGGACAAAGATAACAGTTTGAGGACTAAAGTGCTCCTGACCCAAACCATGTTTTTTTCAATAGTCTCAGATGCACGTGAAAGTTGGACAATAAATAAGGAAGACCATAGAATTGATGCATCTGCGTTATGGTGTTGGAGGAGAATATTAAAAGTACCATGAACTGCCAAAAGAACAAACCAGTCTGTGTTGGAAGAAGTACAGACAGAATGCTCCTTAGAAGCCAGGATGGCCAGACTTCATCTTTCATACTTTGGACATATTATCAGGAGTGACCAGTCCCTGGAGAAGGACATCATGCTTGGTAAAGTGGAGGGTCAGCGAAAAAGCAGAAGACCCCCAACATAATGGATTGACACAGTGGCAGCAGCAATGGGCTCAAGTGTAGCAATGATTGTGAGGTTGGCACAGGACCGGGTCATGTTTCGTTCTGTTATGCATAAGGTCACTATTAGTTGGTACCAACTAGATGGCACCGAATACCAACAACAACATCATTTCAATGGAGGCAATGAATCACTATGGAGAAAACAATGTGCCCAGAACTTGTGTTGTTTTTCCCTTTTAGTTTACCATCAATGTCTGGAGTGTGGCTCACCTCTGATGGCCAGTCCCTACCTCTTTGGGAGAATGAGAGGAAGCAACCAGAAGCAAGAAGCAAAGGGTATCTGTCTGAATATGAAAAGAGGCTTTGCATGGTGAAGTCTATAGAGGACTGTGGGGAAAGATCTGAGGCAAATATAGAGAATCCAGATATTAACCCAACCACTTACGGCCAAATGATTTTCGACAAAGTGCCTAGGCACATTGCATGGGGAAGAGACAGTCTCTTTAACAAATGGTGCTGGCAGAACTGGAAAGTGATTTGTAAAAACCTGAAACAAGACCTTTGCCTCACACCCTATACAAAAATGAACTCAACATGGATTAAAGATCTAAATGTGAATCCCAAAATTATGAAGATCATCAATGAAAAAATAGGGACAAACGTGAAGGCGCTAATTCAGGGCATATACAGACTGCCACACATTTTGAAAAATAGACAAAATAGATGAGTGGGACATACTAAAAATTAAAAACCTGTGTGCATCAAAAGACTTCACCAAGAGAGTAAAAAGGGAACCTACAGACTGGGAAAAAATCTTTTGCAATGACATATCGGATAAGGGACTCATTTCTAAGATATATAGGAAAATACTACACATATGCAAAAATAAGACAAATAACCCAATAAAGAAATGGGCACAGGATATGAACAGACACTTCACCAGGGAGGAGATCCGGGCAGCCAACAAACATATGAAAAAATGTTCATGATCACTAGCCATTAGAGAGATGCAAATCAAAACAACAATGAGATATGATCTCACACCAGCAATAACAGCAAACATAAAAAAAGTTGAGGACAATAAATGCTGGCAGGGATGTGGAGAGACTGGGACACTCCTGAATTGCTGGTGGGACTGCAAAATGGCCAACCTCTCTGGAAAGCAATATGGCGCTTCCTCAGAAGGTTGAAAATAGAAATACCATACGATCCAGCAATTCCTCTACTTGGTATTTACCCACAAGAAAAACGAGCCACAACACGAGAAGATATATGCACGCCAATGTTCATAGCTGCACTATTCACAATAGCAAAAAGATGGAGACAGCCAAAGTGCCCATCAACTGAAGAATGGATAAGCAAGCTGTGGTACATACACACAATGGAATATTATGCTACCTTGAAAAATAACAAGGAAGCTACATGCCACTACCTAACATGGATGAACCTTAAGGATATTATGTTGAGTGAAATTAGTCAGTCACAAAAAGGAGAAATACGGCATAGGACCACTACTGTAACGGACTAAGAAAAAGAACCCATACTAATCCATCAAAGGGGATTCTTAGCTGGTTGCTGGGACATGGTTAGAAGGGGGAAAAGGAGGGAATAATGTTAAGATGCTTGGCTGTCTTTTGAATCTTGGTTTCCCGTGCATTATATTATAAAATAGACACTTGAGGGGGAAAGAAAGGAATAGCCAGAAATATCACCACAGAAAGCTTGCAAGTCCGTCTTCTGCCTATAACTGATTGGAATACCTAAAGTGGGGCTACAACGTGCCCAGTGAAGGAGGTTGCCAGAGGAGCCTCTGCATTACATAAGACTATAGGTGGAAGCCTGAACCACACCCAGACCTACAGAGATGGGAAATTTCCACTTGAAAGGATGAGCAGACCAACCTGGAGCAGCTATAAGAAAAGAAGATACTTCTTGAAAGGAAGACCTACAGGAAAAATACAAAACAATAGAGGCAGACCGACTGTTATTACAAGAACAAGCAAGTTGCCTGCCCAGGAGACATCAAGGCAAGTGATCAGGTCCCCTCAGTGCAAATCCTCTTCCAAGACTAAGACGCAATGGGAATACACGCTCTGATTGGTGACCACACATGTCACCCATAATGGGAAGTGAGGGAAAAACAGCAATGAAGCAGCGAGCTAAGCCCTACAACGTTCAATAAACTCCTGTGAACCCGGGTGGAGACCTGGTTTGCCAGCAGTGTAGCAAGACCTGGGGACTCATGGGCTCAGAGTCAGTGACACAGCCACAGAGGACTAGAGTGGAGAGTGAAGCGTCCAGCTGATAAGAAGAGAGCGGATAGACGCAAGAATACCCACACGTGTAGATAATACCCACTTGACCTAGCTCCAATGAATGGATGATCAGAGCTCAACCCGAAGAAGAAAGAAGAGGGGAAAAAAAAGTGTCATCTGATGCAATTTGATGAACTTGACCTACACCTTTGGATGCAGTAGCTCAAAAGAGGAAACAGATCTTTACTGCAAGAATCATTCCCACCCCCTCCACACAAAGAGTAGACAGGGATGGGCAACTTGAACATTGGCTACCCAAAATGGGGGGGGGAGGGGCGCTACAAAGGCAATAAGTAGTGACTGGCTTACAAACTTTCAAGAGGGAACCTGGATCCAGAGGGCCTGGAGGAAGGTAGAGTCTCCAGTGAGTAGTATCCAACCTGTCTAGGAAAGGCTTATGAAATGAAATGCAGATGGGTCTCTTGTGATGCAATAGTGAATAATTGTTATCAGGACTGATTGTGAGGGATGGAAATGTAAAGGTGGACATTTTACAGCAAGGAGGGGAGCGATTAACTTTTCAGTCTAGGAGCGGAGGTCCCTGGGATCATCAATGGAGAAGAGTGGAGAGTGGGACCCTACCCAGAGAAGCAGTGATGCCTGAGATAAAACCAATGGTGTCCCATGTAAACCATCACATAATTCACAATAAAACATTTATTTAAAAAAGAAGAAGAGCTGGACCAAGAGCAAAGGATCAGGACATGCTGGGATTCACTGTCACCACACCTAACCACAATAACCTTTGGAAAGTAATGGCTGCTGCTTCCCTGCTGCCTTCTAAATCTTGTGCAGATTCCTCTTTGGGCCATTTCTAATAACCCGGACCATGGGAGAAAGATGAGGCTTTCTGCTCCCATAAAGATTTACAGTATCAAAACCCCTACACCTGGAAAACCTTATACCGACTCAATGGTACACAACCACCACCAACGACCTGGACCATAAGGGAAGGAAAATCTGGAAAATATGATTCCAGTTTACGAAATTGGGATACTAGACACAATCACGTTAGGAAACTAGTGGCTTATCCAATGATGGAGCTCCCTCAGCAACTAGCACAACAAGAAGCTCTGAATAAATGGACAGATGGAAAGGCTAAAAACATCCTTTGGCTGATAAGAGCCAAGTTTTACTTCCCTAGAGATTGGAAGCTAGGAAAGCTGATAAGAATTTTTTTTTCCTGCTAGGATGGGACATGCAAAATGTTTACTGGGTGGGCTAAGGTGAATTTAAGTGCTTTGTTTGTGACTGAGTTATGATGCTCAAACAAAATTCCCATAGCACTTTGATGCAGCCAAATTTAAAAGAATCTTTTTCTTGATATGGCCCAAACACATTCCTTTTAAGAGAGTTCTTTCAATGTAGTTATCTGAAGGAAAATTATCTTAACGCAAATTATGAAGAGTCCACATTGTTAAAATGCACAAATTCATTATCAGTGATGCTCAGAATAGCTGCTTGGAAGGGACAAAATGTTTAGTATAATCAGTTACAGTATGTTTTAGAGATTTATTTTCTCTACCTTCAGTCTCCTGTTTAGAGAAAGTGCTGAGTTGTATATTAACACTTCAAGGTCTAGACCACTTTTTATCTTGGGGAAAAAAAAAAGAGGGAGAGAGAAATGTTTGTCATTCCAGGAGCATAATCAGTTGAGCCGGCACACAATGACATAGTTAATTCACCAACGGAATTTGTTGCCATAGCTCCAGCGAGGGACAGGGTAGATGAGACAATGGCCTTTTTCACAAGTGCAGCTTTCACCCCAACCTGCTTGTCCCTGCACAACAGGCCAGCATTGCGCCAGTCCAGAGCACAGCAATTGTCAATGAACAACAGCCAAGTGGGGACAAGAGGAGGCTTGTAAATAAAGCAAGAGTGCCCAGCAACTTGGATCTCTTCTTGTTCAATAACTGGGACACTGTTAGTTCCTCAGCGCTTATCTTCAAGCACTGGGCATAGAGAGCTGGCTTGGCCTTTGGTCAAGTGCTCTGGACAGAAGAAACAAAAAGGAAGAGGACCCGTGAGATCAGACGCATACATGGTGTGACACCAAGAATGCACTATGGAAGAGCTCAGGGACAATCCTACTCCCAAAATTTGGCGCAAGGTAACTTAGATACTTTCTTATTGAGTTCAGTTTTTATTTTCTTGTTTTCCTCTTTGAATATCAAAGTAGGTTCAAAAAGTAAAGTCTTACGTATTTGCGCATATCATGGACTTATACTAATTAATAGTCACTCTAAAGATGGAAATATTATTGTCTCTCTCTTCAGGTGGTAAAGAAAAACAAAGGGTGCCAAAGAATCCTTTATCCCCTCCCTGAGTCTGTGAGTTCCTTGGAGAGAGTTCGATGAGAGAAACAAATTTTCTTGCTAGAAAAAAAAAAAAAGTCAAATCACTATGAGAAAATGTAGTCAGTTTATGGCAAAGAATGATACTGTTGGGAGTCTGAGGGCTTTGTAGGAATGTTTTAACAAAATATTCATTAGCCTATAAAATGAGAACGTCTACTAAGAGGAACATAACAAAATCCTGATTGCAACACCCATTTCTGAATTCCATGCTATCCAATGATCACATAGCTGAGACCACCATATGTGGGTTTTCATTTGTTTGTTGCTGTTTTGGTGTCAATGGAATGTGCATTTTGAGTGGAGATATGGAGAGTCCTGGTGTGGTGCTGTGGGTTAATGCGCCAGACTGCAAAGCCGTTTGAACTGCAAGGTCGGTGGTTCAAGCTCACCAGCTGCTCCTTGGAAACCCTATACAGGGTCGCTATGGGTCGGAATCGCTATGGGTCGCTGTCTACAGCACTTGACAACAACAACACGCTAAACCTAATGAGTTCTAGAAGAAGAAAGTGTAGGCAGTGGGACAAAATGGTAAGAGGGACTTTAGATGATATGAAGATGAGATGTAGGGCCAGGGAAGCTTCCCAGAGATAATGTCATCTCTCTGTTTAACAGACACCCTCTCCTGAGAGTGGCTTCGCAGTTATTAGGACACCGACCCTACTCTTCCTTGTTCTTCAAAACCTTCCCAGGTCCTTTGGAGTGGTTGTGAATGGTTGGTTTAAGTGCCATGTGCCTAATCAAGTAGTGTAGGTCCACATTGCCCGGGTACTTAAACTTCATAAGTGGTAGAACATTTGCCTTCATGGTAATCTCAGATTTGAAAGAATTGTGTACACTGACACATGAGCTTTACTAGTTCACTTTATTGAGTGAATGGGGGAATCAGGAGGCTCTTATTTGGTCAGTCACTCATCCACTCATACCTCATTCCAAAAAGAAATTTGAAGAACTAGATTTAATTCTTGACTGACACAGGGATGATCTTTCTGTATTCCCATAATGTAGAATTAATCTGTGCAAGTATGATTCCTAGCCTAGTACCTTTGGTTATTTGAAGAATAGACACAGACTTCTAATTTCATGAATCCCCCAGTTTCTTATCATAACAATGGCTGAACTCTCTGCATACCTTATTTCACTCCTCACTACCAGTGAGGGCTGCTAATCTATGTGTCAGTTTAGCAGTTAAATGGAATGGGCTGATTTGGTCTTGCTAGCCAATCAGATTAACTACATTAATGATAATAATAAAGGAGTTATTGCGTTAACATTTTTCTCACAATTTTCAACGTTCAAAATACTTTTCAGACAAAGGTTGATCTCAACTTTTGTAAATTTGACTTTCTGACTATCAGTACTTTTGTCCACCATACACTGATACCCGCAAGTTGACAATTGACTACTTTTTGTTGCTGTTATTGTTGTTAAGTGCCGTCGAATCGATTACAACCCATAGCGACCCTGTATAGGATTTCCAAGGAGCAGCTGGTGAGCTTGAACCACTGACTTTGCAGTCTGATGCATTAGCCCACAGTGCCACACCAGGACTCCTGACTATTTAGGCTACTGCTAATAGTGCTATTTACCAAGCCAATAGTTATGAGCGTTGTCACTGAATATTGTATCTAAAAGATGAGCATAATCAGGAATGAACTAATATTTTTGAGCTCTCTGGGACTAGAAATTCCTTTTAAATGAGAGTTGATTATTCATTTTCCACATATTTATCTTTCATACTTGGTTGGTACTTGTTTAGAGGAGAATGCCTGAATGCCTCTTACCCCAAAACCTGAGAGGTAGATAGTACTTACATCTTCATCTTCAAGTGAGAATATTGAAACTCACAGAGGTTAATTGTTAAGGTAGTAAGGTTAGAGCTGGAATTTAGGTTCCCAGAGTCCGCTTTTCATTTTTTCTTTCAACCTACCAACCACATGTGGCTACTGAACTTTAAATTAAGACACTAAAATCAAATGAAATGTAAAATTCAGTTACTTAGTTGCACTAGTCACATTTCAAGCACACGTGACTAGTAGCTGCCATATTTGGACAGTGCAGAGAAAGGCTACACCCACCATCACAGAATGGCTAAAGCTGCTTGAAACCACTTTTCTCTTTTAGCTATGTGGACATAGTTCCTCAAAATATATTGCAGTTCTATTACAAGTAATATGGATTTTAAATTTTACTGTAAAATCCCATTCACTTGAAGTCTCCTCATTTTCATAGCAGCAAGTTAAATCTTATCTACAAATTAATAATATAGATAAGAGTCAAGGAGACTGTTGAATGCACTTCAGAGACCAAAGATTTTTAAGCATCATCAAATAACTTCAGAAGCACTCACTTATATGCAAGTAATTGATATGATAATTACACATCAGTTTTATTTATTCATTAAAACAGGGATGCCCTAAAGTGCCTTGGTAGGAAATAATATGGTTAGCTCAGTTTTTGTTGTTTTTTTCTAGTAACCTTTCCACAATTTCTGAATTCTCTATAAAATTATTTTATATTACTGATTTACCATTCTCTCTTCCTCTGGATCTTAAGGAAATTGGTAGCATAAAATCCTCCCACACTGCATTTTTGAATAGCTCAAGATCTTATTGCAAGGCCCTCTCTTCTTCCACTCTTTGTGGTGATTCCCTAGAAAGAGGGTTCGTGGAGGCCCCACGTTAACTTCTCACTTTTGGGGTAGCATAGTAGATTCTGAGCTGGGCTGCTAATCACAAGGTCAGTAATTCAAATCTGCCAGTCGCTCTGAGGGAAAAAGCTAAGGCTTTCTGCTCCTTGAAAGATTTACAGCCTCAGAAACCCTATGAGTCCCTATGAATTGGAGCCAACTCAGGTCGCACACAACACCACTAACACCTCAATTTAGCAGTAAGTTTAAAAGAATACGATTTGCCACTTCCTTATCCTCTTTAAGGAAGATGTTTAGTCTGTGGGCCATAAACGAAGACAGAAAAATTAATAGAAACAATGCAAATGCACACTAAATATTTGGTCTTTATTTGGAGAGAATTAAGCATTTTGGAATCTTCCAAATGCACCAAATTTAGATGTCTGCATTAAAAAAAATTTTTTAAGGGAAAGTAGATGCTACATTTTACTTTTAATTTTAAAACATTATTCGGTCTTCTTTCCTGTCGTTTCTGTAATTCCCGCACACGAACCGTAATAATTCAGGAACAGGCATGTACGGATTTGTACAGCCTTCAGTTAACTCAACACGGTCTTTGTCTCTTTCAGAAACTATATGGCAGGTTGATTCAAGAGGCACACAGCCTCCTAAATCAATTACCACGTGGGGAATCACCAAAGGTTACAGTCCTAAGAGTTCTTGCCCTGTCCATTGTTGACAGGTGGACCACATGCCCCATCCCTGTTATAACTGAGTCCGGGTCCCTAAAGTGCACTAACCTCCTTCTGTAGAGCACAGATTCCTACCCACTGTGGTCCTCTGAGGCAAACCTTGGCAATTCTCCTTCAACTCCTCACCTCAAACCCAAAATCGAAACCCGCTGTTGTTCAAACAATTCTGACTCATAGCAACCCCATAGAACAAAGTAGAATCGCCTTATGGGGGTTTCAAGTCCTGGCATGGTGCTGCAGAATAAGCACTGGAATTCTAACCACAAGGTTGGAAGTTTGAACCCACCAGTTGCTCCTTGTAAATCCTATACAGGATTGATGTGAGTCTAAACGGCACTAAACAACAACAATCCTCACGGAAGCAGACTGCCACATCTTTCTCTTATGAAGTGGCTGGTGGATTGGAACCACTGACCTTTTGGTTAGCAGATAAGCACCTAACCATTGCTCCACCAGGTTTCCTTCCATCTCCTCACAGGTTCTGGGAAATGGCCCAACTAACATTCAAAAGGATAGAGGCTAGACTTGTGTGTGAATGTCTTGGGAAATCTGCTATTTCCCTGGTCTTTCCAGGGCAGGGAACTAAGGGGAGAACAAGAATCTGACTGGCATCTCTTATTTGGTCCTTTATTCACAGGGACTTGATACCAGCGCTCAACTCCTATGAGTTAAAGAAAATGCTGGAACGGTCATGGAATTAATTTTTGTCCCTTTTTCACAATAAGACCTCATAGTGTGAAAGCACTATTTCAATCCAACACCAGCCTATTAGAGCATTTTAAAGTGCTCTGTCTTTCAGTGAATGATAACACACTCTCTCTCTCTCTCTCTCTCTTTCTCACACACACACGTGTACACAAGGAAGGGAAAAAATGAATTTAAAAATTAGAAACTATGGCCCAGGACAAAAGAACCATATTATCTTTTTCAAATCTGTTTCCTTCAGTTTCATTAATTTAAAACAAAAATAAAAGTACAGATGAATATAAAAGTTAAATTTTATTTGAAAGTAAAGGCCAGCCTGATTAGAATTTTTAACAGTACTATTACATTTTCATATTTATAAAAAAAACCTTTAAGAGTTTGCCTTACATATTCTTGTCCTATATACTCTTTGAGAGTGGAGATGGTCTCATTCATACATGTACGGATGCTGATGTGCTTACTGTAGATGCTTAGTAAATGTTTGCTGGCTGAGGGAAAGGAATTTAAATAGTGTTTATTTTATATCCTCCTTGCCCAGGGAGGGGACTGAGTTTGTCTATCTACAGTCATCTCTAAGAGAACGAATTAAGTTTCCACCCAGCCTTTAAAGTATGGATCAGTGTTCAGTGGGTCAACTTCAATTTGACTCCAGGTTCTAAATTGATTGATATTATCAATCACACCAGCAACAAAGATGTTGTGATCATTGTTTATAAGTTTCTCCACCCAGACCCTGGTAATGCTGTAGGATAAGCTCTGGACTCAAACCCACCAGCCACTCCTAGGGAGAAAGATGAGGTTTTCTGCTCCGGTAAAGATTTACAGCCTCGGGAGCCCCATCTATCTAGGGTGCCTATGAGTAGAATCAACTGGATAGCACTGGCTGATTTTTTCCACCCAAACCTTTCTACACCCCGAGGCTTGCTGTGTTGTTATTATTGCTAGTTGTGATTGACTCAACCCTTGACTCATGACGACTCCACGTGGTACAGAGTAGGACTGTTCCATCACGGAACCAGCAGTCAAGAAATCAGACGACATATTGCATTAGGCCAATCTGCTGCACAAGACCTTTGTAAAGTGTTGAAGATCAAAGACTTGAAGAGCTTGAGGACTAAGGAGCACCTGACCCAAGCCATGGTATTTTCAATAGCCTCATATGCATACGAAAGCTGGACAGTGAATAAGGAAGACCGTAGAAGAATTGATGCTTTGGAGTTATGGTGTTGGAGGAGAATATTGAAAGTGCCGTGGACTACCCAAACAACCAACAGATCTGTGTTGGAAGAAGTGCAGCCAGAGTGCTCCTTGGAAGTCAGGATGGCCAAACTTCATCGTCTCTCATACTTGGGACATATTGTCAGGAGGGACCACTTGCTGGAAAAAGATATCATGTTTGGTAAGGTGGAGGGTCAGAGAAAAAGAGGGAAACCCCCAGCGAGATGGATTGGCCAAGTGGCAGCATTGATGGACTCAAGCATGGCAACAGTAGTGAGTTTGGCCCAGGATTGGCCTGTGTTTCCATTCTGCTGTGCATAAGGTTGCTATGAGTCGGTATCGACTCGATGGCACCTAATAACAACATCAAGGCAAGAAGTGACTGGCTTACAAGCTTTCAAGAGGGAGCCTAGTTCCAGATGGGGCAGGGGAAGGTAGAATCACTACTGAATGATTTCCAATCTGTTGGGACCAGGCTGGCGAAAGGAAATGGGGATAAGACTCTTGTGGTACAATAGTGAATAATTGCCATCAGGGCTGACTGTGAGTGAGCCTAGGAAATATAGAGGTAGATGTTTTTTGACAAAAGGAGAGGAGTGATTGATTTTGAAGCCCAGGAGCGGAGGTCCCTGGGACCATCAAGGGAGAAGAACAGAGAGCAGGAGCCTATCCAGAGAAGCAGTGAAGCCAGGGATGGAGACAGAGCCAATGACGTGCACAGATGGAGTGTCTGGGGTCATTGGACTCAGGGAGGGAGAAGGGCTGTGTGCTGGTGGCTGGGGGGTGGGCCTGTGTGGTGTACCCTTTGGGGTTATTTGACGATGCATGGAGGGGATTGTAATCATTGCAATGAAACGAAATATGATAGGATGAGTATAAAGCTGATGTTCTCCCATGTAAACCTCACAATAAAAACTTAAAAAAAAAATCCTGCTATGACATTTCTGTACAAGTTTCTTTGTGGGCTTATATTTTCGATTCTATCTAGGAGTAGAATTGCTGTATTATATGGTAACTCTATATTTAGCTTTTTGAAGAATTGCCAAACTGTTTTCCAAAGTGATTATATTATTTTAGATTCCCACTGGAAATGTGTCAGGGTTCTATGTTCTCTACATTCTTGACATTTGTTATTTCCATTTATTTATTGTTTTTTACATTATAGTCATCTTAACGGGTATGAAGGTTGGTGATTCAAACCTACCAACTGCTCCTCAGAAACCCTATACAAGGGCACTGTGAGTCAGAACCAACTCGAAGGCACTTAACAACAACAACAAAAACAATGGGTATCAGTGACATTTTATTATGCCTTTGATTTGGATTTCAGCCTAATAACTTACAATGTTGAGCATCTTTTCCTGTGCTTATTGGCTATTTGTATAACTTCTTTGGAGAAATGTCTACTCAAATCCCTTGCCTTTTTTTGTTGTTGTTGTTACTGATCTCAGACCCATCTTTCCTCTAAAGGAGGGTTTTAGAACCTTGATACTATTGCCATGTGGTTTTGACCTCAAATATCTTGACTTTAAAAGAGGATGGGGGCAAATTACATACAACTATTTCTATTTAATAATGACATGGTAGGTAGGCATCATCTAAAGAGAGATGGACTATTTAAAAATCTGTCTGGAAAGCAGTGTTTAAATGCCCTTCTTTTCAATCCTCACCCATTGGCATAACAATTGGAAATAAAGACTGTGAAGCTGTTGGAAGATGGTACATCCTTTCCATTCATTAATAAAATGATGCCTTGCCTTCACAGTCTATTAATTAAGAAGGTAATCAGTGTATGCTTCATTTGTTATTTGAAACTCAAAGGCCATAAAATCAGTGCACAACTCAGATTTCTTTTCTCATAAAGAAATGAATAACAAATTAGGGTCACAGAGCTAGAGTAATCACATTTTGAATGATTTCTCTTGAGAGTGCCACTAATAACCTGTATGTGTTGGGTAAGAAGAATAAGGAAAGGCAAAGTTAATTACTCAGGAAAAGCTTCATCAACGAGTTTCGGTCACATTACCCAGGGTTTCCAAACCTTGGTACTTACGATTGGCGCTTTGGGCTAAATGATTATTTGTTGTGGGGGATGTCCTGTGCATTATAAAATATTTAGCAGCATCCCTTGTCTCTAGCTATTAGATATCAGTAGCACTCCCTCCACCACCCAGTTGTGATAATCCAAAATATCTCCAGATTACTAAATGTCTCCAATTGAGAATCGCCACATTAACCACATACATTTCTATTCACCCCACAACTCCCCACTCCCACCTGGGATCTTACAGGCTTTGCTGCTTTCAATCCTAAGACAGAAACATTTAATAGTAGGGCCATCTACATTTTCCAGGGAATTCTTTGAAAAGAAATGGACTGGATCAAAATTGCTTGTCCAGATAACAACAAGGGCCCTTTGCATTCTGTATTGAAAAGTAGCAGACAAAAAGAACACAGGAAGAAAGTCTAATAAAAAATACAAGTAGAAAGTTTAATAAAGCTAACCACTTGTATTTCGTCTCCACAAAACCCTCCAGGGCATTCCTAACCTTATTTTATTGCTGAGGAAACTGAGGCTTAAAGAGGTTAAGTAATCTGCTCAAGATCTCACAGTTCATAATATCATTGTTGTTGTTGTTGTTAAGTGCCATCGAGTCAGTACCGACCCATAGCAACCTTATGCACAGCAGAATGAAACACTGCCCAATCCTGGACCAATCTCACTACTGTTGCCACACTTGATGTCCATTGATGCTGCCACTTGGCCAATCCATCTCGTTGGGGGTCTTCCTCTTTTTCTCTGACTCTCCACCTTACCAAACATGATATCCTTCTCCAGCGACTGGTCCCTCTCGACAATATGTTGAAAGTATGAGAGATGAAGTTTGGCCATCTTGGCCTCTAAGGAACACTCTGGCTGCACTTCTTCCAACACAGATCTATTGGTTCTTTTGGCAGCCCATGGTACCTTCAATATTCTCCTCCAACACCATAACTCCAAAGCATTAATTCTTCTACGGTCTTCCTTATTCACTATCCAGCTTTCTCATGCATATGAGGTTATTGAAAACACCATGGCTTGGGTCAGGCGCACCTTAGTCCTCAAGCTGACATCTTTGCTCTTCAACACTTCAAAAAGGTCTTGTGCAGCAGATTTGCTTAATGCAATTATATCATAATATCATAGTGCAGCTGGAAATCTGACGAGAAACTTTGTGCATATGGTCTCGGTGAATCCTTGGGTGAAACAAATGGTCACCATGCTCAGCTGATAACTGAAAGGTTGAAGGTTAAAGTTCACCTAGAGGTGCCTTAGAACAAAAGACCTGGTTATCTACTTGGGAAAACAATCAGCCATTGAAAGCCCTCTGGAGTACAGTTCTACTCTGACACACATGGGGTCACCATAAATTGGCGTTGATTGGACAAGGACTCTTTGTATACATATATGCATTAAAGGGAGTGCAGTGGATCTATAGGATAAGCATGGAACTGCAAACCACAAGGTTGGTGGTTCAAGCCTACCAGCTGTTCCACAGGAGACAGGTGAGGCTTTCTGCCCCTGCAAAGATTTACAGCTTTGCAAACCCTATACAGGGCCACTATGAGTCTGAACTGACTCCGAGGCACTTTTGTTGTTGTTGTTGTTGTTATTAAGTGTTGTTGAGTCAGTTCAGACTCATAGCCACCCTGTATAGGGTTTCAGACATTTCATGAAGCAAGATGGCCAGTTTTAAATATATTTTTATTATGGAGAGTTTCAAACATATGCAAAGTGAGATAAAACAGTGTATTTCTATTTATGCTGTTCATGCATTCCCCAACTAGCCCTAATAATGACCAACTCAAAACCAATCTTGTTTTATCTAGAGTGGGACTTCTCAAACTTGCCATTCTTGTTGTGTGTGTTAATTAAACACACACACAAGATAAAGCAAGGCCAAGGCCAAATATCTAATTTGATTACAACAAGTCACTTTTAGATCTAGACAGTTTATTAGTTGTATAGGTAGCAAAAGAAATAGTAGGCATATGTGTCAGCCTCCCATACTGTTTGTCCCAATACCAAAAAAGACAATACCCAAACGAAAGGGTCTACATGACCTCAACTCCCATTGCTGAGGAGCCCATTGGAAGTTGCAACTAAGTGGTTTTCCATTCTGCAACTCTGTACTGAGGGGACTGGAACAGAAAGTCCCGGACATCTACAGAACCCAGGAGGCGATGCTCCTGACAGGCTCTCAAGAGATAGGGAAGTGAGTGGGCGATGCCTCAGAACGATTCCTCACATACCTCCCTTCCTATCGAGGTCCCAGAGGATCACAAAGTGTTCTGTCAAGACTCAGATAAGCTCTGTTTAAACCTTGGCCTGTGTGGCTTGTGTGGAAGTGCTCAAGGGTACCAGGACACAAGGGCAGTCATTGTTCTCCAGTGGAAGATTGTAGGCTGTTTGTTTAGCAGCATCCAAAGGTGTGGTGCTGTAGGATAAGCACTGAACTGCTAACCATAAGGTCAGTGATTCAAACCCACCACTCACTCCTTGGAAACCCTATACAGGATTGCCATGAGTCGAAATCAACTTGATCGTACTTAATAACAACAACAACAATGGCTTCTCCTCACTAGACACTAGTAACACCCCCTACCCCAATTGTGACAACCCAAAATGTCCCAGACACTGCTGAATATACCTTGGAGCAAAACTACACTGAGCCTTGTACAAACAATAAATTTTACCCGCAAATATTTAAGTATATATTTCTAAAATGAAATTTTAAGAAACATAAACACAATTCCATTATTATGCCTAAACATTTGAACAATCCCTTCATAGCATCCATTATTCAAGTTTCTAATTGTTTCATAAAAGTTGCAATTAAAAAAAATTGAATTAGGATCCTAATACTATGATCCACACATTGCAATTGATTGATATGTCTTTTGTTGTCGTTGTTAAGTGCCCTGGAGTCAGTTCTGACTCATAGCGACCCTGTATAGGCTTTCCAAGGAGCACCTGGTGAATTTGAACCTCTGACCTTGCAGTCAAGTGTTTATCCTACAACGCCATACCAGGAATCCTGACATGTCTTTTGTTGTTGTTAAATGCCATCAAGTCAGTTCTGACCTATAGTGACCCTGTATAGGGTTTCCAAGGAGCTGAACCACATTTGTGGTTCAAATGACTTTGCAGTCCAGTGTGTTAGCCCACAGTGCCACACCAGGACTCTGATATTCCATTTAGAGCTTGTTTAATGGTGTGGCGCAATCTATAGATTTCTGGCAATTTTGGGACGGGGGAGAGGAAGGTTGAAGAAACTAGGTTTCTCCTATAGTTGTTGTTGTTAAGTGCCATCGAGTGGATTCCGACCCATAGTGACCCAAGGAGCAGCTGATGAGCTTGAACCACTGACCTTGCAGTTCAAACGACTTTGCAGTCTGATGCATTAGCCCACAGTACCACACTAGGACTCCTTGTCCTACAGAGTCTCCCACAAATTGGATTTCACTGATTGTGTCCCCGTGGTGTTAACATGTTCCTCTGACCCGTCTGCATTTTCTGTAAGTTGAAGTTGAGTCTCAAGACTTGAAGAAATTCAGACTCTATTGACTTGGCAAATTACTTCATAGGTGGCTCATGCACTTCTATTGTTGTTGTTGTTGTTGTTAGGCGCCACCGAGTTTGTACCGATTCATAGCAACCCTATGTACAACAAAAGGAAACACTGCCCAGTCCTGGGCCAACGTCACAGTGTTGCCATGCTTGAGCCCATTGATGCTGCCATTTTGACAATCCATCTCATTGGGGGTCTTCCTCTTTTTCTCTGACCCTCCACCTTACCAAACATGATATCCTTCTCCAGAGACTGGTCCCTCCTGACAATATGTCCAAAGTATGAGAAACAAAGTTTGGTCATCTTGGCCTTCAATGAGCACTCTCGCTGCACGTCTTCCAACACAGGTCTCTGGGGCAATTAACAAGATCTTTTTGTCATGTTAGCAGCTGGTGATGCTCAATGCCTAGATTCAATCATACATTCTAGAGTTATAAAAATGAGGATAATACCTTCATTATTCCCATCACTGTCATCGAGTTGATTATGACTCACAACACCCCTATAGGACGGAGCAGACTGGTCCTTAGGGTTTCCACGTCTGTACATCTTTACGAGAGCAGACAGACTCATCTTTCTCCCTCAGAGTGGCTGCTAGGTTTGAACTGCCATCCTCATGCTTCCCTTCACCTACTATGTGATCACCCAGAGGTATAATTTGTATAGGAACCACAATGGTCAAATGCTTGATTCTGACCCCCTAGGTCTCAGGTTTCAAAAATAATGTGTGGGTTCCCTAGCATCTCAAATAGAGACAAATGAGGTTTCTGTTTTATTTTTTGGGTAGTATTATGAATTCATGGGAGTCCTGGTATGACACTGTAGGGTAAGCAGTGGACTGCAAGGCCAGTTTGAACTGCAAGGTTGGCAGTTCAAACTCACCAACCACTCCTCAGAAACCCTATACAGGCTTGCTATAAGTCAGAACTGACTCCATGGCACTTAACAACAAAAACAACAAACTCATGGATTTAAACACATTTGATGCGTTTCAATCCATTGAAGTTTTTATCCTGATTGATCCTTAAAATTTCCCTCTTTCGTTGGTTGGAATCTTTTCAAGTTGGTTCAATGAGTCCTCTTGATAATCTTCGTTCTTGTTTCCTTTTTTTAAGGATAATAAAATTCACATATTCACATGACCATTGTCATTTTCATGAGTTGCCTTATAAAGTTGCCATGTTGAAAACTTCAGGATTATTCAAAAAAGGTTTTCAGTAGTATTATATGTGCTAGGGACTGATAAGGAGCTCTGGTAGCGTAGTGGTTATGAATCAGGCTGCTAACCTCAGGATCAGCAGTTCAAAACTACCAGCTGTTCCATGGGAGAAAGAGGAGGCTTTCTGTTCCTGAAAAGATTTACAACCTAGGAAACCCTACACAGGGTCACTGTGAATCAGAACTGACTCCATGGCACATAACCACTACCACCAAGGACTGATAGCAGTACTGGTGTGGCAGGGTAGGGTTAACACTGGACTACAAGGTCGATTTGAACTACAAAGTTGGCGGTTGAAACTTACCAGCAGCTCCTTGGAAACCTTATACAGGGTTGCTATGGGTTGGCACAAACTCGACAGCAGTTAACAACTAACACAACAAAGGAGTGATTACCATAAACCCACTAAACCCACTGCCATCGAATCAATTCCGACTCCTAAAGATGCTATGTACTTGTTGTTAGGGGCCATCGAGTCATTACCCTATGCACAGCCGAACGAAACACTTGAGTCCATCCATACTGCCACTTGGCCAATCCATCTTGTTGGGGGTCTTCCTCTTTTCCTCTGACCCTCCACTTTACCAAACATAATATCCTTCTCCAGCGATTGCTCCCTCCTGACAATATGTCCGAAGTATGAGAGACAAACTTTGGCCCTCTTGGCCTCTAAGGAACACTCTGGCTGCACTTCTTCCAAAACGGATCTATTGGTTCTTTTGGCAGCCCATGGCACTTTCAATATTCTCCTCCAACACCATAACTCAAAAGCATCAATTCTTCTATGGTCTTCCTTATTCACTGTCCAGCTTTCACATGCATATGAGGTTATTGAAAATACCATGGCTTGGGTCAGGCGCACCTTAGTCCTCAAGCTGACATCTTTGCTCTTCAACACTTTAAAAAGGTCTTGTGCAGCAGATTTGTCTAATGCAATACGTCGTTTGATTTCTTGACTGCTGTTTCCATGAGTGTTGATAGTTAATCCAAGAAGAATGAAGTCCTTGACGACTTCCATCTTTTCTCCATTGATAAGAATGTTGTTTATTGGTCCAGTGGTGAGGATTTTTGTTTTCTTTATATTGCAAAGCAATCCATACCGAAGGCTGTGCTCTTTGATCTTCATCAGTAAATGTTTTAAGTCCTCTTCACTTTCAGCAAGCAAGGTTGTATCATCTGCATATCACAGGTTGTTAATGAGTCTTCCTCCAATCTTGATGCCACGTTTTCCTTCATATAACCCAGCTTCTCAGATTATTTGCTCAGCATACAAGTTGAATACGTATGGTGAAAGAATACAACCCTGTCGCACACCTTTCTTAATTTTAAAACATTCAGTGTCCCCATGTTCTGTTTGAACAACTGCTTCTTGGTCCAGTTACAGATTCCTCATGAGCATAATTAAAAGTACTGGAATACTCATACTTCGCAATGTTGTCCATAGCTTGTCATGATCCATAGCTTGTCAATAAAGCATAGGTAAACATCTTTCTGGTATTCTTTGCCCTGTAGGACAGAGTAGAACTGCTGCTTAGTATTTCTGAGACTGTAAAGTTTTACAGGAGCAGAGAGCCTCATCTTTCTCCCTTAGAGAGGCTGGTGGAATTGAACTGCCGACCTTGCTAATAATACTTTTGCTCCGTTTGTGCGTCTGTGGCTAAATGGTGGGGTGAGGCTATCCAGACTGTTTTGCAGAAATAAAAGATTTCTCTTTGTTGGGGTGCTTATCCCATGCTTGCTTACTTGCTTCTTGTTGTGTACCTTCAAGTAGAATCTAACTCATAGAGATCCTATATGACAGAGTAGAACTACCCCAAAGGGTTACTTAGGCTGTAAACTTCACAGGAGCAGGTCACCAGATGGAGTAACTGATGGGTCTGAGCCGCCGACCTTTCGCTTAACAGAGGAGCACTGAACCCGTTGCATCAACAGTGCCCTTGCTTTCTCCATCACCAGGAGGCAGGCTTGTAGAATGTGCCCTTTGGTTGTTTAAATGATTATATATTCCTGAATGTTTTTGTGTACATCCAAGAAAAAAAAAAAAAACACCCCAGCAGGAATAGAAGCAAATACTGTTGAATGATGATGCACGGAGGGGATTATACTCATTGCAATGAAACGACGAGTGTAAAACTGATGTTCTCCCATGTAAACTATCACTCAGTTCACAATAAAAACTTGAAAAAGAGACTGAGGCTATCTTGTAGCAGGGATGGGGTGCTGGGAAGATCGTTGACTGTCTATACCTTCTCACATACACTGTTACTAAGTCTTTTGACATAGCCTCTCTCTCTCCTGGCACTTGAGACTGTTTGAAATGATTGCTTTTGGACATGTTGAAGGTTTTTCTGTAGCCAGCTGCTCAGTTTTGTGGGACACATATGCTAATAGTCTTTCTTTTCTCTTGATGCAAACAAAGTAGAGATTCTTGGAAAGAAAAAAAAAACAGCCTAATGAGTCTCTGGGTGGCACAAACAGTTAAGTGCTTGAAGGCTACAGAGCATGAAATCTTAAGACTTTTTTGCCTGTGACTCCAGCTGGGCAGAGCTTAATTCCATTTTGTGCCTAGGTTGAAGTGTTCTGATGCCAATTTTTCTTGAGCACCTCATGCATCTCCTACAGCTGAAATGGCAGAGTTAAAAGCAGATTGTTTGAATATGTACACTGAATGAGTCAAATACAGTCTGGCCTTCAGTCTCTGTGGGTTCTGCATCTGTGGATTCAACCAATCACAGATCGAAAATATTCCATGGGGGGGGGGGGGAAGCAATTAAATGGTCAAAGCAATACCTCAAAGGTTTAAAAAAACAAACCAAACAAAAAACTAAACCAAATTCTGACTCATAGCGACCCTACAGAACAGAGTAGAACTGCCCTACAAGGGTTTCCTAGGCTGTAATCTTATGGAAGGAGACTACCACATCTTTCTTCTGCAGTTCATCAGGTGGGTTCAAACCATCAATCTTTCAGTCAAGTGCTTTAACCATGGCTCTACCAGTGCTTCTCCCAAAGGCAAAGAGGAGACATCTGTTGTTGTTGTTGTTGTGTGCCATGGAGTCGGCTCCAACTCATAGTGACCCTGCACAGGGTTTCCGAGGCTGTAAATCTTTACAGGAGCAAAAAGCCTCATCTTTCTCCCATGGAACAGCTGGTAGTTTCGAACTGCTGACCCTGAGGTTAGCAGCCCAATTCGTAACCACTACGTTACCAGAGCTCCTTTAAATCACTCTAGATGATTTAAAGTATATGGGAGGATGTGCATAGGTTATATGCAAATACTGTTGTTAAGTGCCACCAAGTTGGTTGGTTCCAACTCATAGCATCCCTGTACAGGGTTTCTGAGGAGAGACTGGTGAGTTTGAACCATCAACCTTGAGGTTCAAATTGACCTTGCAGTCATGTGTTTATCCTACAGTGCCACACCATACTACTCCTTTTTATACAAGGGACTTTGATATGTGCAGAGGTCCTGAAACCAATCCCCCTCAGATACTGAAAGATGACTGTGTGAGATTTATAGAGGCTCAATAAAAGGTTTTTATCTAGCTAAGTAGTATCATTAAATATCAAATAAACGAAATGAAAAGCTTTCAACATGAAAGCTATCCAAAGATAGCAAGATGAGCAGAGCATGGGAAATGCTGAGATGTTGAGCAGCCTGCATTGAACGGGTGTTTTGACGTTTGACAGTCCCGAGTTTGCAACTTGGCTCTGCTACTGGCAAGCTCTCTGACCTTGGGCAAATTATTTCACCTGACTGAGCATCATTTTTATTATTTGCAAACTGGGCAAAGTGCCTGTGCCTGACACAAAGTAGCATTTCTTGGGTTAGTAAATATTGCATTTGGCTGCTAACAGAAAGATTAGAGGTTCAAACCCACCCAGCAGAAAAAGATCTGGTAATCTGCTCCCATAAAGATTACAGCTTCAGAAACCCTTTGGAGCAGTTCTACTCTGTCACGCGGGATAGCTATGAATCAAAAATCTATTGGACTGCAGTCAACAACAAAAACAATACTACAGATAATGTTCTGAATACATGGAGATGTGATAACAGGTCCAGCTCATGTTAAAGATGGTGTGGTAAGTGGCATTTTAGGATCAGCACTGGACTGCAAACCACAAGGTTGGCAGTTCAAACCCACCAGCTGCTCCTCGGGAAACCCTATACAGGGTCACTATAAGTTGGAACCTATTAACGGCACTTAACTACCACAAAGATGTCCAAGTCTTAATCCCCAGAACCCATGTATGAATGAATATGCTACCTTACACGGCAAAAGGGACTTTACAAATGTAAATTAAAGATCTTGAGATAGGTTAGTTTGGATTATCCCGTGGGTCCAGTGTAATCACAAGAATCCTTTTAAGAGAAAGAGGGGAGTATGAGAGTTAGAGAAGGAAACTTAAGGATGGAAGCTTGAGGTTAGAATGATTCTGATGATGAAGATGGCCACGAGTCAAGTAATGTGGGCAGACTCTAGAAGCTGGAAAGGGCATAAAAGTGATTCTCCCCTAGAGCTGCAAGAAGGAATGCAGCCCTACCAATGCATTGATTTTAGTCCAGTGAGATTGCTGACCAGTTGTTTTAAGCCACTTGTTTGTGGTAGTTCGTTACAGCAGCATTAGGAAATGAATAAGAAGATTAAATCCAATGCCTCTGGAGCACTCACAGACTGAAGAGTTACTTTGGAGGCCTTGTCATTAGGAATCTATTAGTATAAGGTCCAAGAGTTGTCATAGCAGTTTACTTGTGAATGAATTTATCCAGTCTGACTTTGGATGGTCTTGATCACTCACTTGCCATGAAAGCTCTCCCATTTGTATCATTTTCAGAAGGCTCAGGTCCCTGCAGTATTTGCTGCAGTATGGCAAATTGTATTTGGAAAGCAAGAGGGAAGAAGATCAGTAAGTAAGAAAGACCACTCTTTAGGAGTCTGAAGAAGACAACTTCGTTCAACCATTCAAGGGGATGATTTGATAACTGATATAAAACACATGTATCAAAAGCCTTAAAAAGGCAAGTACTCTGACTCAGCAATTCTACTTGTAGGAAAATTTTCCTTAAGGAAAAAAAACTCAGGATATTTCTGCATATTGTTTACCAGCTTAAAAATTACAGAAAAAATAAAACAAACCTTTCATGGTTCCTGTTATTGCCTATAGATACCACTTAGGGAAACTGAAGGGAGATAGCAATGTAGCCTCTTAATGATCTAATTAATTATCCTTGAATAATCAAGACTGGCACATTGTTTGTACTGGGCATAGCTTGGTCTAGACTTGAACCTGTTAGATTTTAACTTCCAAGGCCCCTGAGTCAGCTTTGCTACATTTGATCTTTTTTATTGTTGTTGCTGTTATTAGTAAGTGCCTGTATAGGGTTTCTGAAGAGCGACTGGTGAGTTTGAACCGCTGACCTTGTGGCTTAAACCAACCTTGGGATCCAGTACTTATCCTACAGCGCCATACCAGGACTCCACATTTGATGCTTTTCATTAAAATCACCAAGATGGTGATTGTGATGAACATTTCCAATGTGAAGTCTGAGCCTGACCTTGTCCATGTCTCCCAAACTATCATCCCATTTTGTGGACTAAATAAATGTAAACAACATATGCATATGAAATTGAGTCTCTTAGTGTTTATGATTATATATATCCTTACTTAGTTCCTGACATTCAGATAAAATGTTTGACATTCAAAAACTGTGAATCTAAATTTTGCCCAAATTCAAGTGAGGAATCTTGATTCATTGGTTGTTGTAGCTGCTGCTCCTTTATGCTTCAGCAGAATAGCTGGACCCAAACCCCATCAAGAAGGGACCAAAATCTACACAGCGTTCTTGAGTATGATGATGGCTGCATTGGGAGTTTTGATTAAACTGTGCTACATGTGTGATTATTACTTGTAAACAGATGATTAGATATTAATTAGACAATAAGTGATTGTAAAGCACTTAGAAAAGAAAAGTGTTTATAAATACCACAAGTAATAGCAACAATAATTCTTTACTGACTAAACAGCTGCTAATGTCAATAGCAATGATTTATTCGAGCAACTTCAGTTTATGCAAAAAAAACCTGCCATCATATTTGTTTTGCTATAGCAAAGGAAAATATGATATTATTTATGTGATTGATTTTATCATCAGTATTTACAAAAATAAGGAGCTCTGGTAGCATAGTGGTTACGAATCGGTCTGCGAACCGCAAGGTCAACAGTTCCAAACTACCAGCTGTTCCGCAGGAGAAAGATGAGGCTTTCTGCTCCCATAAAGATTTACAGCCTCGGAAAGCCTGTACAGGGGCGCTATGGGTCGGAACCGACTCCACGGCACACAACAACACACAACAATTTAGAAAAATATATCCTATTGTGTAAAAAAATACGAATTGGGCTGCGAACCACAAGGTCAGCAGTTCGAAACTACCAGCTGCTCTGCGGGAGAAAGATGAGGCTTTCTGCTCCCTTAACAGAGCCTATTGTGTAAAAAAAATACGAATTGGGCTGCGAACCACAAGGTCAGCAGTTCGAAACTACCAGCTGCTCTGCGGGAGAAAGATGAGGCTTTCTGCTCCTTAACAGAGCCTCGGAAACTCTGTTAAGGGTCGCTATGGGTCGGAACCGACTCCACATCACTTAATAACAACTGTCCATCTGGTAACATAGTGGTTATGAGTCAGACTGCTAACCTCAAGGTCAGCAGTTCGAAACTACCAGCTGTCCTGTGGGAGAAAGATGAGGCTTTCTGCTCCCGTAAAGATTTACAGCCTCAGAAACTCTATACAGGGTCGCTATGAGTCGGAACTGACTCCAGGGCATACCACCAGCACCACTGGCCATTTCTCTGACTTAAGTCAAATATTTATTTCTTTTAAACATAAGATGTAAGATGACATTTCATCAGAAGTACGGCATTTATGCAATAGGTAGTAGGTTTGCTATGTCTGATCTGTCCAGTTACCTTAAGACTGTTGTTAGACTCAAAAAATACTGGTCGAATGAATAAGTGAATGCCAATTCGTTTTTGGTTATTATAGAAGTTGGGGAAAAAGAAAGAAAGCCCATTTTAAGAATAAAATAAAGCACTTTCATTCTGTCTTCTTTCCCCAAAAGCTGTTTGAAGTTCTGAGACTACTTTTGTGTGTGTGTGTGTGTGTATCTGGTTATTATTTTTATCTCTAGTGGCCTTTGACAGCCTTAATCTTGACCACTGGTGCATCTGGCATTGCATCTGTGCTAATCTTTCTGTCACTCAAATACCTGCAATGAGGCCAAGTCTGTGGCTGCCCAGATATGAAACAAACTGAATGAATACAAGTGAAAAAATGCTTCATGTTACATGAATTCACTAGAAAAGGGGTGACGGGGTCATGTGGGATGATGAGATAAGCCTGAGCTAGCTCATCAATCTTGCTAATTAAGCAAATTTAACCATAACAAAGAGGCAGGCAGCATTGTTTGGTGGGAAAGAGGATTGTACTTTAACTCAGGAGACCTGGGTTCAAGTGATACTTCTGCCACTTACTGTGTGACCTTGGTCAAGTCACTTAACCTCCTAATCTGTTTATTCATTTGCAAGTTTTCAGTATTAAAACATGTTAATCTCAGAGCACTGTTACAATAGATTTCAGTGTATAAAAGCACCAAGTAAGGGATGCAATCCTTTCTGCAGCAAAATGTTCTTATTACCATGATTTTTCTGCAGTGAGTGAAAAGGATTTATGCATGGGTTTCATTACTTAGTATAATGGGATGTTTTCTGGAGTTCTGTCAGGGTTTAGGCCCAAACCTTGAACCAGATATGGATAACTGGCAATTTGGTTCAAGACAGCTATAACAGTAACACGATGCTATAGGAGGCCATAACAGTTTCTCGGAAATCTTAAATTCTCTGTCAACTTTAGTCTGCTGTTTTCAATGTTCTTCCTTTTTTGTAATAAATTCCTTCTTCGGTAAATCTGAGGAAACATGGAAGAAATACTGGAGTCAGGAGTGGTGAAGTAAAGTATCACATGCGGTCTTTCTGATAAACATTGAGCGATCTAATAATACGAGAGGCTTCAAAAGTTCATGGAAAATTCCATTCTCTTTTAATTCCATTTTTCCATGAATTTGTTTTAAGCTCCCTTGCACATGTAGGGGCACATAGACTATAGTTAAATTATTTTTAAAAATTAGTAAGACTGTCATAACATTATTGTACAATGGATAGACATTTTCTAGCAGCATGCTTAGATTAAAGATTGGAACATAGAAGGGAAAGTTATTTTTAAGGAAAAGAAAGATTGAAAGTAGTCCTGGTGTCACAACAATTAAGCGCTTGGCTACCAACAATTGGCAGATTCGAACCCACCCAGCAGCTCTGTGGAAAAAGAAAGACCTGGTGATTTGGTCCTACAAAGATTGCAGTCTAGAAAACCCTACGGGGCAACTCTACTCTGTCACATGGGGTTGCTATGAGTCAGAATGGACTCGACAGAACCTAATAAAAATAGCAACTTTCAAAAAACAGGCTAAAAGGTGTTTTGAATTATTTTTATCCTCATGTGATGAGGCTACGGAAGGCATTATGCCATAAGAAACAGATTATATTTGAACTGAACGTTGGAATGGCGCTGGAATGGTGTCTTAGTTTGGGATTCTTCCGGAAGTAGTCTGTGACACAAGGATTCAAAGGCAAGAAGTTTATTTGGGAGGTGACTCTAGGGTGGGGGCGTGTTGGGCAAGTGAGATAAGGAAAAGAGGGCAGCCAACGGAAAGAAAACTGTTAATGCATTGATTCTTCTACTGTACCAGTATGGGAAATTGTCACCTAATCCCACTGGGGAACTCTGGGAGTCAGTAAAGATCATGCAATTCAGAGTTACCTCATTTGAGGGAAGAGGGAACTGGGTATGTATTTATGCACAAGCTCCCATCAACTATTGGTTGAGAACTCTATGGGATGTGGGCTATTAATTCTCTCATTCTTCAGACCTGATCATTGGTGAGGGTAGAGTGGAAGGGGTTTCCAATGGACAGAGAAAGCCCTCCAGCCCAGAGATGCAAGTTTGACAATGGTAAGACAGGGATCAAACAGTATCTGCTACAAATAGATTATTCTAGTTCTTCCATGCAGATCTTTAGGAATGGTACTTTCAACACTTTGGTATTGTGGATAGAAAGACCACTTGTAAGAAAAATGACGATTACATGTCATTTGTTGCTCTCCTCCAGGCTAGATATCTCTATGGCGTGGTTCTTTCATCTTCAAAATGGGATGGCAATACCTATCTGATTAGGAGTTGGAGGATTACTGGTAGTTGCCTTCCAGTTGATTAGAACTTGTGGCAACTCCATGAGTGTCAGCATAGAACTGTGTTTCAAAGTTTTTTGTTTTTTAAACTTTTTATTATGAATTGAGTGAAGGTTTACTGAGAAGATCATCAGTTTTACCTTCAACAAAGCACACACCTTGCTTCATCTTGATGATTGCAATCCGCTCCACATAACAACCGTTATCTCACTTCCTCCCTATGGTTCTTATTTCCATTGCACTCTCCTTCCCAGCCCTTCTCAACTTTGTTGCCTTTTTGATCTTGAATGGTTGACCATTATATGGTGAGCAGACCTTACTAGTGTTTCTCCCCTATATAGCAACTTTAACTACTGCTTGGCTGGAAATTGGGCCATGAGCCTGAGTTCCTTTTCAAACCTGAAGGGTGGTTGCGGACCATAGTCTCGGGTTCTTCCAGCCTCTTTTAGAACAGTAACACTGGTAATTTATTATATTTTTGAGTTTTGTTCCACCTTTTCTCTTGCTCTATCTGAGACCTTCTAATGTGATCCCTTTTGGAGCAGTTGGTAGTGGTAACCAAGCAACATCTGAGATCTTCTGGTCTCAGGGTCGAGGAGTCCATAGGGTTTTCAGTGGTTGATTTTTTGCAAGGGATCACCAGGCCTTTCTTCTGACGCATGTCTAGGCGAACATGAACCTTCAACCTTGAAGTTATCAGTCAAGTAAGTGAATTAGCCATTTGTACCACTCAGGGACCCCAATAAGCACCTGGTTGGGTAAATCTGCTGCAAAAAACCTCTTAAGATGTCACTTTGAGGACTAACATATCTTTGTCTCAAGCCATGATATTGTCAATCACCTCATATGCATATGAAAGTTGGACAATGAATAAGGAAGACAGTAGAAGAATTGATGCATTTGCATTATGGTATTGGTGAAGAATATGGAAAGTACCATGGAATGTCAAGAAAACAACCAAATCTGTCTTGGAAGAAGTACAGCCAGAATGCTCCTTAGAAGCCAGGATCATGTACTTTGGACATGTCATCCCTGGAAAAGGACAAAAAGAAGGATTGACACAATGGCTGCAACAGTGGCCTCAAATAGAACAAGAATTGTGAGGATGGGTGGGCAGTGTCTGATTCAATGGCGCCTAACAACAGCATAGTGCTGAGAACGTAAGAGTTGCTCCATAAATGGCAAAAGGAATAACGGTGGCACTTGTTAGGAGCAGCACTGATGCTGAGATTGCAAGACTCCACCCTTCAGGTCCCTGGGGATTTTCTGAACAGCCTGCCTCCAACACATTTCCTCTGCCTTTGGTAACTGGAGATAGGTCTCAGCCTGAGAGATAGGTTTCTTTTCCAGCTCTGTTCCTCAGTTTCAGCGTGCTTGTGTCCTCTCACCAGGTCCCCTGTACCTTTCTTTCCATTTGCCCTCTTGCCTGCCCCAGCCTAAGACCAGTCCTTGGCACCTATTAGTTGAAGTGGGGGAGTGTACTGTTCATTCTTGTCTGATTATAAAAGTAATATACACTCATTTTTGAATACTTGTTTTAGGGATAAAAACATAAAAAAATAAAATAGCCACCATAACCCCACAACTTAAAGTTTTCACAGCTAACGTCTAGATATATTTACCTCCAGTGTTTTTTCTATGTTAACATAGAGGTAACTATATCTAGACTTGATAACGTAACTAACTGAAAGGTTGGTGGTTTGAACATACCCAGTGGCTCTTCAGGAGTCCTGGTGCGGCACTGTGGGCTAATGTGTCAGACTGCAAAGTCATTTGAACTGCAAGGTTGGTGGTTCAAGCTCACTAGCTGCTCCTTGGAAACCCTATACAGGGTCGCTATGGGTCGGAATTGACTAGACAGCACTTAACAACAACAATGGCTCTTCAAGACAAAGACTTGGCAATCTACTCCTATAAACATTGTTATTAAGTGCCGTCAAGTCGGTTCCGACCCATAA
Source organism: Chrysochloris asiatica (assembly GCF_000296735.1). NCBI lineage: Eukaryota > Metazoa > Chordata > Mammalia > Afrosoricida > Chrysochloridae > Chrysochloris > Chrysochloris asiatica. The sequence continues at coordinate 8,285,956 of NW_006408536.1, forward strand.
TGACCCTGTATAGGGTTTCCGAGGAGCGGCTGGTGAGCTTGAACCGCCAACCTTGCAGATCAAACCAGCTTTGCAGTCCAGTGCACTAACCCACAGCGCCACACTAGAAAATCCTATGGAGCAGTTCTGCTCTGTCATGTGTTGTTGCTATGAATTAAAATGGACTCAACATTACCGAAGAACAACATGTTACATAATTTGGATCATTTTTTAAAAATCATAATTTATAGTCTGCTTTTCTGATCTAGCAGTATAATGTTAACATGTTCCCATAACATTAGAATTTCTTCTTAAGAAACATGACTCTTAATGCACATTGAATACTATGTTATATGGATTTATTTTTATTGTAACTGTTCCTCCTATTGCTCTAAATTGCATCTCTCTCTCCCTTTTTTTGCCTTTTATAAATAATTCTGCATTAAGCATCTTTGCACATAAATCTTTGTGTGCTTCTCTGATTATTTCTTTGGGGATAAGTTCCCAGATGCAACCATTACCATAATGATTTCATCAGATCATTTCCATCACCCCAATAAACTCCCTCTTACTATTCCTTTATAGTCACCCTCCCCCACCCATGAACCCCAGAGGGTTGTGGGATATTTAATTCTATAGTGTGGAGTTAACTGACCATTCTCAGTGATTCATCTTTACAGTATTACAATGCTCCGAGTTAAAATAACATACTCAGATATTATTAAGGAGAAGTTCCCCAATCAGGCTGCAGTAGCAACCAGACTGTCTTCAGAGTGCATGGATCTGGTAAGGACAGACATCTCTCACATTGGTGCCTGAAAAAGTCTAGTTCTGTCATTAGGACTGCAAGACACACTGAGGTTCAACCACTGGACCATGGGGAGAGGGGCAGGGAGAAGCCACATCCAGACTGGAGTAGGAATGGGATTATTAGAGGTTCAAGGACTTGGAATGAAGATGTGTCTCGTGTGACTTGAACATAGTACAAGGTGGCACTTGTAGCTAAGGTGACATAATGAAGATCCTCATCCGTAGAAAAAGGCAACATGTTGGTTGAATGGGGCCGGGAGAGACGAGGACAGGAGACAGACGTTATTTGCCCACTTTGAGACAGAAAAGGATAGCACTGGCTGAGGTGGGTAAGGGCGTAGTCCACATTCATAAGCAAGAGGGGCTCACAAGTAGTCAGCTAGATATCTGGACTCTGCTACATAGGCAGGTGACCAGGTGAGTCATACATTCTACCTAACACCAATTAGGCACCAGATGAGTAGCTCAGTGGCCTAAACAACATTAGGCGATAGGAGGTTAAGTGCCTTCCAATGGAAACATGAGGCGCTAAGGCAGTGGTTTGTAAACTTAACTTAGCATGCGCCAGGGCGGATCTGTTAACACACAGATTCCTGGGCCCCACTCACTGAACTTCTGATGTAGGAAGTCTGAGATGGGGAGTGAGAATTTAAATAAAAATAGATTGCTATTGCTGCTGCTTCTCAAGGGACCATACTTTGAGAAGCCCTGCTTTAAGGGCATATTGAGATGAGAAGATCAGAAAATATTGAGATGAGACTTAACAGTATCAATCCTTCATTAGCCAGCAAGGGTGGCAAAGGTACTCCTAAACGTACTGTAGGGTTTAGTAGAGCTAAACCTGCAGCTTGAGGTATTTTGTGTTTACAGGAGGGCAGATGGGGTAGGGAGAAACTGGTCCCTTCTCAGGTGATCCAAGCATCACTGGAATTCTCGAATCATTGGAATTCCCTCAGGCATAAGTAACAATGCTGTCAAGCCATGTGTTTGATATAAGTGGCAGGAGCTGTAACTGTCAAACTATGCCAATCTTTGCTTGTAGAATTCATTTCTTCTTCCTCTTTTAGGGCTGTCCCTGTTTGCTTATTTGACAATACACTCTTAAATCATCATTCAAACCAAAACCAAACTCACTGCCTTTGAGTTGGACTTACAGCAACCCGATAGGGCAGATGTCAGCTTGAGGACTAAGGTGCACCTGACCCACGCCATGGTATTTTCAATAACCTCATATGCATGTGAAAGTTGGACAGCGAATAAGGAAGACCGTAGAAGAATTGATGCTTGTGAGTTTTGGTGTCCGTCGGAGAATATTAAAAGTACAATGGACTACCAAAAGAACAACCCAATCTGTGCTGGAAGTGCAGCCAGAATGCTCCTTAGAAGCCAGGATGGCCAGATTCACCGTCTCTTGTACTTTGGACATATTATCAGGAAGGACCAGTCCCTGGAGAAAGACATCATGCTTGGTAAAGTGGAGGATCGAAGAAAAAGAGGAAGACACCCAACAAGATGGATTGGCACAGTGGCACCAGCAATGAACTCAAGTGTAGCAATGATTGTGAGGTTGGCTCAGGACTGGGCAGTGTTTCATTCTGTTGTGCATAAGGTCACTATGAGTCAGTACCGACTAGATGGCACCTAACAACAACATAGGGTGGAGTAGAATTGCTTTATCCATGGAGTGGTTGTTTGATTGCCAGCTTTTGGATTAGCAGCGAAGCACTTTAACCACTGTGCCACGAAGGCCCCTTCTAATTTGCAAAGTTCTTTATATGCTATCACATTTGATTGCCACAATTCTATAAGGGATGCAGGGCTGGTATTTTTATCCCACCCTTTGGGCTTGTGATTGTCAAGGGGTGGTCCTTGAACCTGCAGCATCAGCATTACTAGGACACTTGTTAGAAATGCAAATTCCAGCTCCACCCTAGACTACTGAGTCAGGTCTGGCATTGGGCCAGAAATTAGCATTTCTAACAAACTCTCAGATGATGCTGATGTTGTTGAAGCTTCTGGTCCTGGGCCACAATTGCAAACAAACAATTGCTGAGTGAAAGATTTAGAAGTCCAAGGACTATGTATGTGCTTTTTCTACTACACTGTTTGCATCCCTTCTCCCCCCTCCAAAAAAAAAAATCTTCAAACCCCAGCTCTGCCACTTACAAGCTATAAGAGCCTGAGCAATTACTCTAAGTTGCAATTTCCTCACCTGCCAAATGGAGATAATAATAGGATCTACCTCTTTGGGGTCTTATGAAGATTAAACAACATCTATTTAACACTGTGCCTAATGAATGCTAGAGATTATGGTGATTTTTTTTTTTATTAATGTTATTAAAAGTGTGACTTTCCCTAGAACAGGTACCTTCGCAAGCTCTTTTCTTTGAATGCATGTCTTCAGAATACCCCTCTTAATGTGCAGATTCCTGGACAAATCAGACAATAAAGTTTATCAGTCTTTGGTACCTGCTGTGGGATGCCTCTCTGGTTGCCAGGAGCATTTGGCTCAGAGCAGGACTGGTAAAATGGAACCCAAGGAATAACAGACCGGCGCCTGGGACCGTGTATTGAAGGACAGACAAGAGCAAAACTTCCTTGAGGAAACTCAGAATAGTTGGAGAGGGGAAGTTGCTGATAGAGGAAGCAATTGAGAAAGGCAGCCAGAGGAAGGAGGACTGTCAAAGACAAATTATACCTCCTCCAAAGCTCCTCCTAGGGCAGCCCCAGGGGGAAGTGGCCAGGGTTACAGCAGGCCCCAGGGAATCTCTTAGTGCTAGTGTTGCAAGCAGCTCCTGGGGTGGGGTAGGTGAACACCCACGTGTTCACCATGAATGCCCTGAGAATCCCTCTGAGGTTAGCCGGCAACTGGGGGCTCCGTGGGTTTGGGCTCCAAAATGGCTTTGTCTTCAGGGTGACTCTTACTTGGCAACTATTCTGACTACAGCACATGCTCCACTTGTGCCAAGGGCATGGTCCTTTCTCAGTGGAGGTCTGCTCTGCTTTTTCTCCAGCCGTCCTGGGCCCCTCAGGAAGCGGGTTTGTCTTATCTGGGTGGTGCAGACACGTTCCCTTGCCCAGGATGGCCCGAGACCTTTGTAACCGAATTAAACAGGAGAAACAAAAGCAGCAAGTTCAGGCCCCGTGGGCACCGCCGGCCAGCCAATAGGGCGCGGCCGCTCCCCAGCAGAGTGGTACTATGATGACAGTAGCCAACCAGCGCGCTCCATACAAATGAGGATACTGTATCCCGCACCCACCGCTCCAGAGCCCGCTGGTTGTTATAGTGATAAACTGAGGCCTTGCCTCTGGCTTCTCCGGGAGGGACAGGGGAGGGGGGGGGACCCTTTACTGTCCCCAGGGAAGACAAAAAGAAGGGAAGAAGACGGGGGATGGGTAGAGGAGGCAAAAATACGTGACAAAGAAAACATTCTGTCTGCGAGGAGACTCAGAGAGTAGCGCTGGAGGGAGCGTTTGCTGGCCATGCCAGTACTCACCACTGATGCTGAGTCAGAAACAGGTATCCCAAAATCCCTTTCCAATGAGCCTCCCTCAGAAACCATGGAGGAAATAGAACACACTTGCCCACAGCCTCGACTGGTAAGTAAAGACAAAGGATGCAAATGTATGCGTGGCTATGGCACAAAAGAGTTCCTTAGGCTCCTGCAGCCAGCAAGGAAAACGATGCGTAGGGGATTTTCATGTAAATGAGAATGGAGCTACAGCCTAATCCTTCTCTGCTGTTTAGACTTCGCTTCTCTTCCAGGCGCTGCTCTCAGCTTACAAAGCATGAATGTATTGGCTGGGTCGGAAACGGGGTGCGGGGATCCGCTGTATTTTTGTACCTTGGGAGGAGGGGATGGCCTTTTTTCCTTGTAGGTGGATGTTCATCTGGGAAGGGGGGAAAAAAAATCCTATCGTGTAATTAACAAAAAAATGGGGGTTTTCTGTCAAAGCTTGAGGAAGAGTTCCTTGTAAGTTCAAAATCCTACCTAAGGAAGGAAGGGTACGTCCTTAACTGATTTGTGTGCCTAATGCCAATTTTGGACCAAAAAAGAGAATGACATGGGAAGCAAAAACTTCATTCATTTGGAAATTTAAAAATAAATAAGAGCCTCTCTGTGATGCCATTAGAATTGTACAAATCTCCAGAGGGTACTGTGAAGGTTTATATTTTGGGAGTTGGGGGTCTTGGGGCAGGGGTACATTTCTTTGGAAATGTTTAATAATGAAGTGTGGGACCAACGCTCTCAGACGATCTCCTCTCAGGGAATGGAAGCTTTTCCTTCCATTTCAGTAACTGGTTCCCCAAATGTCATCAGTTTCCCTGCCACTAGTCATGGTCACTTAAAAGTGGTGTGGAAGTTCCTTCCCAACCATCTCAACATGTGTCCTGGAGGCATCCAAAACACCAAAGAAAGAGGTGGTGGGGTTTTTGTGGTTAAAAGTCTTGGGGAACTTGGGAGAAACCTCTCTGAACCCCCAAATCTAAGAGCCACACTGGACCAAACTATAATTTTTCTAGCAGTTTTCCAGAATTTAAACAGTCCAAGTTATAAAGGGGAATATTTTGATTGGTCGTGGAGTAGTTCGACCCTGGAAAGTTTGTTCGTTTTTCCTTTTTAGTATAGTGTGATATGGCATTTTCTGTGTCATCCCCAAAATGAGGGCTTCACAGATTGGCAGGCCAGCCCTTTATGGGAATGGTATTTCTTATATATACTGTTCAAAGGCAGGCTTAGAACAACTTCTTAAAGCAAAGGAAGTTATATTAGAACCCTATGGATTTTTGTTCATGGTTTGCTTTTTTAAATTATTTACATAGGGATGTTTAATAACAACTTTCAAAATTTAAGCCACTTACTGAAGGACATAACACAATCATGCCAATTAGTTTGTTACTCAGGGATTCCTTTGAGCTGCTGAACAAATCATGATTCAGCACTGAAAGAAATTTGTCCACTGAAAATCTCTTAAGGGGTACTGAGTTTCTGCTTGCGATGATCAAAAAGTTTTGAAAATGGAGAAAGGTGATGGTTATACAATATGGTGAATATAATTAATGTCACTGAATCGTGCGTGTAAAAGCTAAAATGGCAGATTTTTTATTATGTATATTTGACTGCAATAAAGTTTTGAAAAATATATTACAAGAGCACCCAAAATAGGTTTTAGGTCCCCCCTCCCCCCCAGTAAACCCAGTGTTCCTGATGGAGGTAAAGATAGAGGAGAGAAAGTCTGTATCCAATTCTAGTCTCTCATATCCATTTCTCTTTCTCCCCTTGAGCTACTTGTATTGTCTTCCTTGGTTGTTTCTACTTGAGAGTTGGACAGAGGGAATAAAAGGAAGGAAGGAAGTTCAAGTTGTTCTCCACTTTCACTTGTGATTGCTCATCCCAAGTGATAGCTCACTTGTGATAGCTCCCAAGAACTATAGAAAGCTGGCACTGTCCCCATCCACCTGTCCCATTGTAGAAATGTGGAAACTGAGGTTCTGAAAGGACAAGTGACTTCTTCAAGGTCACATCACGACCACGGGGCAGAGGTGGGATTTGAACCCAGAGCTCTAGACTTGCAAAATGGACCATCTTTCCCCTATAACACACTGACTCTTAAATGAGATGAAGGCCCTTCCCATCTTTTTGACAGTTCTAGACTGAAGTGTGTGTGACCTTGCAGATGTCATAGGGATATAAAGCAGTTGGATAGTTGAGGTGATTAATTTGATCTACCTTTGATAAAATGTTCCATGTTGTTCATCAATAATTTTTTGTGGCCTACTGAGTCCTGGTGTAGCACTGTGGGTTAATGCGCCAGACTGCAAAGCCATTTGAACTTCAACGTCGGCAGTTCAAGCTCACCAGCTGCTCCTTGGCAATCCTATACAGGGTTGCTATGGCTCAGAATCGACTCAATGGCACTTAACGACAACAACTGAACATTGGCTCTGTTTGAATAGGGGCTGTAATCTGTTTATAAACCACTATTAAATTTTTTGATTCTCTCTGACTCATCATCAAACTTTATTTGACCATTCATTGTAAGAGTATATTCAGTATTGTATTAACCCAATAAGCAAGGCTCTGAAGGATAAACACTGGACTGCTAACCACAAGATTGTTGGTTCAAACCCACCAGTCACTCCTTAGAAAGCCTATATAGGGTCACTATGTGGCTGAACCGACTTGATGGCAGATGGCATTTAACAACAACTTACCTACGGATTAGTCAATATGTGAAAGTAAGCTGATGTTTACCTTGCTTACTGGTTAATCCACCTCTGGGCATATTCTAAATTTACAGTTACATTTCAGAGCCCACCTTGCTTTTGATAATAATTTGCACATGTTAATTATTTAATAACCAAATTTGTTGGCAAAGAATGAGTGGCAAGTGAAAATGTAAAGTTGACATTTTAACTTTCGGATTTTAGTAGTTTCTGATGATCTTGTAGCTTTGTTAAGATCTTCATATTTCAAATTGTCTAAATTTTGTTTTTCTCCCAGATCCCAAGCATGTTGTTGTTGTTGTTGTTATGTGCCGTGGAGTCGGTTCTGACTCATAGCGACCGTGTACAGGGTTTCTGAGGCTGCAAATCTGTACGGGAGCAGAAAGCCTCATCTTTATCCCGCGGAGCAGCTGGTAGTTTCGAACTGCTGACCTTGCGGTTCGCAGCCCGATTCGTAACCACTATGCTACCAGAGGTCCTTGATCCCAAGCATATCACCCCAATTCCCACATGGGTCACTGAGGCCCAGCCATAGTCGGCAGGGTACAGTTGCTGAGTTGCTAACTATGGAAAGTGCATGAAGGATTTGGAAGGGTTAAGGTTAGGCAGGACACACCACACACACATTCTTCAGCAAGGCTAGACTTCTTCTCCCACTTGTTACCAAGCTTGAATTCACAGGGCTCAATAATAAGACATCATCTTATAAAAGTACCATATTTCAAGTATCTTATAAAAGTACCAAGTTCTAATTAGCGTGGGTACCCAAACGCACTCTCACTTTACCTTGTTGTTATTAAGCGCTGTTGAGTTGGTTCTGACTCATAGCAATCCTGTACAGTGTTTCCAAGGACTGGCTGGTGGGTTTGAACTGTTAATCTTGTGTTTAGCAGTCCAGTGCTTGTCCTATAGTACCACACTAGGACTCATTTTATTTAAGGATATGGGAAAGGAAATTTCTAGGTTTATGAAGACTCGTAAAGCTTTGCTGCAAACCTCCAAATGTGATGTCACTGAATGTCATTTTCTCAAAATACAGTTTGTATTTAAATCTCAACAGTTGTGTCAAATGCCCTTTTCTGTTATAAACTCTGCTTTCTATAAACATGGCACATGAGGAAGGTGTGTACAGGGTCTCTGTCTACATGTGTTGACAGTGAAACTTATCCTTTGTGATACAGTTTAATTTAGCCTACATTGGTTGAAAACCTACTATGTACTCTGGACTCTGAGAGTTCAAGTATGTTTTGGTCTGGAGACTCCAGTTAAAGAGATTGAAACATAAACAGATACAGTTTAATAAGGACACTGGGCCAGTTGTGGTATAAAGGAAAGAGTGATGAGCTCCCTCCCTAGAGATTGAGTCCAAGTTTGCAATATGGATGTTGAGTAAAAACCTGTCATCACTGTGTCCCTGATCTCTTAACACGAGGTGAGTATTCAGGTATCTTTAAATTGAATTAACTGGCTTATTTCAATATGGAGGAAATGGAGGAGGAAACTCATCCCTCAATAAACAGAACTCAAAGTCAGTTTGAACTGCAAGGTTGGTGGTGCAAGCTCACCAATCGCTCCTTGGAAACCCTCTACAGGATCGCTATGGGTCAGAACTGACTCAACGGCACTTAACAACAACAACAATCTTTATTTTAGATCTATGTAAGTAGCAAATGGAAACCTGGTGGTACAATGTCTGTGGTTGGAGTCTACCAGCTGCTCTGTGGGAGTCAGATGAAGCTCTCTGCTCCTGTGAAGATGTAAGGCCTGGGAAACTCTGTACATGGTCCTCACTATGAATCTGACCCAACTCAATGGGCATTTAACAACAAAAAGAAGTAGCAAATTGATAATGATAATGATACAATTGAATCACATTTTCAAGGGGAATTTATCTGAAAGGGATGTTGTTTTTGTTAAGTGCCCACAGTCAGAACAGACTCTGCAGCACTTAACAACAACAACAAGATGTAGCAAATTGATAATGATATTAAGGATTCAATTGAATCAAATTTCCAGGGAGAATGTCTCTGAGAGGTATATTGTTTTTGTTAATGCCACACCAGGACCTCTTGAAAGGTATACATGTAGTATTTCACCTGCCTTATTTGCTACTTGAGGAAAAGACTGATGAGAAGAGAAGTAGAGTAAAATAATGCTGATAATGAAATTAGAAGAAAACAACAGAAAATGATGTAGATACTACATTGTGCTGTGGGTTACTTGATTGAGTCTCTGTTTTAGGGATATAATCTCATCACCCTTTCCCCCTTACCATGGTGCGGGTTATGGGATGTTTCTGAGAAGACTTATTTCCATTATTACAATGTTTATTCTAGGTCTTTGACTTTTGAGTTCTTTAGTATTTTCATGCTTTAACATGATGCATAGTGACTGGTAGGCTTGACTGTCAAGAAAAGAAACTGAATGGCCTTGGTGGCAGGATGTAACAAGCCTCTTTGGGAAACTCTGTGGGAAGAGGATACTTTGGGGACAAGGGTTGTATTCTCATATCTCACCAATCCTCAGACTAGGCCTAGACAAATTCTCGGGCCTATTGGGTGCATCATAAGCTCTTTCTAATAAGGTTCGGCTACCCTGAAAGCTGACTGCTTGAGGATTTGGTTAACGACTTTGGTCAAGTCATTTATTCTAAGGGTGCATTCTGCTGTCAGAAGAAAGTTGTCATTCTAGCCTGCGATAGTTAACTCCCTGAAGATGGATGCGTGGTGGATCAACTGAGAAGGCCTTGGGGAAAAAGAAAAAAAGGGCTGGTTCAATATGCCACATTTAGCAGGAGTTGGTTTCAGGCCTTGCTTCAAAGTGGAGCAGTGCCAAGAGACTGCTGTCTTGCAGAAGGTATTATGTCTATTGGGAGGCAGGACATTCACCCCCTACTACTCAAAAAGATGACCAAATTTCTAGAAACATCAATAGCTCCCTTTATTAGTATTACCATGTATTTAGCCACTCAAAGTGAGGGATTCTTAATGTGTTGTGTCGGTGAAAATAAACAGGCAGTCATGAGCTTCCTTGGACATTTATTGTGGTCAACTGGAATTCTGCCTAAGGTTATTATTAGACATCTATCTTCCTTCTGGTCTCAATCCAAACGCAATATCCATTTCTTGCATATTGACAATAGTCAGGTATATTGAGCATGAATCAATGACATTGTTTCTTCCATTAAAAAAAATATGTTATTTCACTGTGCTCTAAGCCCCCATTTAGCTAATACTAAACTCCTTATGTCCAGGTGTGGTGCTGTGAGTTAATGTGCCGGACTGAAAGTCAGTTTGAACTGCAAGGTTGGTGATTTAAGCTTACCAGCTGCACCTCAGAAACCCTATGCCGGGTCATTATGGGTTGGAACCAAAACGACGGCACTTACCAACAACAACAAAACTCATTATGCAGGTCCTAGATGTCTGGTAGTGAATCACTTGGCTGCTAACCAAAAGGCCAGCTGTTCGACCCCACTAATGGCTCCATGGCAGAAAAGACCTGGTAAGCTGCTTCCGTAAAGACTGTTCTTGTTATGGTTAGGTGCCGTTGAGTCTGTTCTGACACACAGTGTCCGACATGGAGGCTTCGAACACAGTGAAAGAATATACAACATGAAGAAACACTGCCTGGTCCTGCTTTATCCTCACAATCACTGCTAGGTTTGAGCCCATTGTTCCACCCACTGTATCAGTGCATCTCTCGAGGGTCTTCCTCTTTTTCACTGATCCTCTACCAAGCATGAGGTCCCTCTCCAGGGACTGGCCCCTCCTCATAACATGCTAAGAGCATGTGAGACAAAGTCTCATTATCCTCGCTTCTAAGGAACATTCTGGCTGTACTTCTTCCAAGACAGATTTGTTTGTTCTCCTGGCAACCCACAGTATTCAATATTCTTTGCCAACATCATAATTCAAAGGCATCAGTTCTTCTTTGGTCATACTATTTATTGTGTAGCTTTTGCACGCATATGAAACAATTGAAAACACCATGGCTTGCGTCAGGTCCTCAAAGTGACATCTTTACTTGTTAACACTTTAAAGAGGTCTTTTGAGGAAGATCTGCTCGATGCAATACATCTTTTGATTGATTTCTTGACTGCTGCTTCCATGAACATTGATTGTGAATCCAAGTAAAATGAAATCTTTCAAACTTTTCTCCGTTTGTCATGATATTGCTTATTGGTCTAGTTGTGAAGATTTATGTTTTCTTTATGTTGATATAAGTGCTTCAAGTCCCTTTTCTTTCAGCAAGCAAAGCTGTATCCATCGTCTGCTTATAGCAAGCTGTTAATGAGTCTTCCTTCCATTCTGATGTTACATTCTTCTTCACATAGCCTAGTTTCTTTGATTATTCCCTCAGCATACAGATTGAATAAGTATTGTAAAAGGATACAATCCTGACACACACCTTTTCTGATTTTAAACCAGGTCATATCCCCTTGTTTTGTTCCAACGACTGCCTCTTGAGCTCCACATGAGCCCAATAAAGTGTTCTGGAGTTTTTTTCCTCCCAATGTTACCCATAATTTGTTGTGATCTACACAGTCAGATCTACCACTCATCTGTCAGTTTGTCATACTGTGGTGGATTGACACAGTACATTGACAGAGAACTTACAGAGGTTCAAGCCGGATTCAGAAGAGGACGTGGAACGCGGGATATCATTGGTGATGTCAGATGGATCTTGGCTGAAAGCAGAGAATATCAGAAAGATGTTTACCTATGATTTATTGACTACGCAAAGGCTTTTGATTGTGTGGATCATGACAAACTATGGACAACATTGCGAAGTATGAGTATTCCGGAACACTTAATTGTGCTCATGAGGAATCTGTACATGGACCAAGAGGCAGCTGTTCGAACAGAACATGGGAACACTGAATGGTTTAAAATTAAGAAAGGTGTGCGACAGGGTTGTATTTTTTCACCATACTTATTCAACCTGCATGCTAAGCAAATAATCCAAGAGGCTGGGTTTTATGAAGAAAAATGTGGAATCAGGATTGGAGGATGACTCATTAACAACCTGTGATATGCAGATGATACAACCTTGCTTGCTGAAAGTGAAGAGGACTTAAAAACATTTACTGATGAAGATCAAAGAGCACAGCCTTCGGTATGGATTACATCTCAATGTCAAGAAAATAAAAATACTCACCAATGGACCAATAAATAACATTCTTATCAACGGAGAAAAGATTGAAGTTGTCAAGGATTTCATTCTTCTTGGATCAACTATCAACACTCATGGAAGCAGCAGTGAAGAAATCAAATGATGTATTGCATTGGACAAATCTGCTGCACAAGACCTTTTTAAAGTTTTGAAGAGCAAAGATGTCAGCTTGAGGACTAAGGTGCATCTTACCCAAGGCATGGTATTTTCAATAACCTCATATGCATGTGAAAGCTGGACAATGAATAAGGAAGTTCGTAGAAGAATTGATGCTTTTGAGTTATGGTGTTGGAGGAGAATATTGAAAGTGCCATGGGCTGCCAAAAGAACCAATAGATCCGTTTTGGAAGAAGTGCAGTCAGAGTGCTCCTTGGAGGCAAAGATGGCCAAACTTCGTCTCTCATACTTTGGACATATTGTCAGGAGGGAACAGTCGCTGGAGAAGGATATCATGTTTGGTAAGATGGAGTGTCAGAGAAAAAGAGGAAGACCCCCAGTGAGATGGATTGGCCAAGTGGCAGCATCAATGGCATGGCAACAATTGTGAGGTTGGCCCAGGACCAGGCAATATTTCGTTCTGTTGTGCATAGGGTCACTATGAGTCGGTACCGACTCGATGGCACCTAACAACAACAACAAACACAGTCAGATGCCTTTGCCTAGTCAATGAAACACATGGAAACATCTTTCTGGTATTCTCTGCTTTCATCCAAGATCCATCTAATATCAGGCATGATATCCCTCATTCCACATCGTCTTCTGAATTCAGCTTTAATTTGATGTACTGCTGCAACAGTTTTTAAATTATCTTCAAAATTTTGCTTGTGTGTTATATTAATGATATTTTACAATAATTTATGCACTCCATTGGATCACCTTTCTTTGGAATGGGCACAAATATGTATCTCTTTCAGTTATTTGGCAAGGTAGCTGTCTTCCAAATTTCTTGGTATAGATGAGTGAGTGCTTGCAGCATTGTATCTTTGTTGCAACCTCCTGGCTGGAGCCTTTTGATAATCCCTTCAGTGCAGCTTGAACTTCTTCTTTCAGCACCATAGGCTCTTGAGCATATGCTACTCCTAAAGTGGTTTAGGGTTTTTTTTGTTTTTTGGGGGGTACAGTGTATTCCTTCCATCTTCTTTTGATGCTTCCAGCTCCATTCAATATTTTGACAATAGAATCCTTCAATAATGCAACCAGAACTTGAATTGTTTCTTCAGTTCTTTCAGCTTGAGAAACTACAGTCTTTACTTTGTATTCTTGAGACACCCTTTGAAATCTTCTGTTCAGCTTTTTTACTTCATCATTTCTTCCATTCACATTACTTACATTCAAGAGTAAGTCTCTTGTAGCAAGGAGGGGAGTGATTAACTTTTCAGTCTAGGAGCGGAGATCCCTGGGACCATGAAGGGAGAAGAGCGCAGAGCAGGACCCTACCCAGAG
>NW_006408536.1:8300411-8312175 GCF_000296735.1 Chrysochloris asiatica
CAGGATCGAACATTGTTTCGTTCTGCTGTGCATAGGGTCGCTATGAGTCGGTCCCGACTCGATGGCACCTGACAACAACAACATCATCACACAACTTGTCTGGTGTTATCATTATTGGTCAATGTATCAAATCTATTCTATTTTTAAAAAACGCTTTTTATTGTGAATTGAATGAAAGTTTATAGAGCAGATCATCAGTTTTCCATTCAACAAACCATAGACTTAATTTCGTTTTAATAATTGCAATCCCTTCAATGTAACATCACTTATCCCACTTCCTCCTTGTAATTCTTTATTCCATTCCTCCTTTTTTCCCAACCTTTCTGATTATTGTCCTTAGGCAAATGCTGCCCTTTTGATCTTGAATGTTTGACCATTCTATAGTGTGCAAACAAACCTCTCTACAGTTGTTGTCCCCCATAGATACCTATCTACCGCTTGGCTGGAAATTGAGCTATGAGAGTGAGGTCAGTTTCAGATTGGAAGGGTGACCAGGTTTACTGGTCAGAAAGAGACTGGAAGAACCCCAAGCCTGGTCTTTTTTTTATCATTTTGAATTTAGCTCTACATTTTCTCCCACTTTTATCAAGACCTTCTAATGTGATCCCTTTCAGAGCAGTTGGTGGTGGTGGTTGTGCACCGTCTAGATCTGGTCTCAGAGTCACGGAAACTGATGTTCACATGCTCTATTAGTTCACTGGACTAGTTGTTTCCTAGCATCTTCAGTTTTCTTCCCTCTGCACAGGGAGAGAAAAATAGTTTCACATTAGATGGCCACTCACAAGCATTAAGACCCCATTCGCTACTCGCAAAAGTGGGATTTAGAGTACTATCCTTGTGTACGATGTTATGCCAAGTCAAATCTTATTATTATTTTTTTTACCTTTTTTAATGTGAATTGAGTGTAGCTTTACAGAGATCATCAGTTTTACATTCAACAAATCATATGCTTCGCTTCATTACAATGATTGCAATCCACTCCATGTACCATCAGTTAACAGTTTTTGCTTCTATTCACTTTAACTCTTGTACTCCTTTCTGTGTCTCCTGATACCTTCATCTTTCCTCTGCCAACCTCCCTCTTGTTGTATATTGTCTTCCCTGTCACCCATGTTAACACGTGTCTACCCTTTTGTTGTTGTTAAGTCCTCTTCACGTTCAGCAAGCAAGGTTGTATTATGTGCATATCACAGGCTGTTCATGAGTCTTCTTCCAATCCTGATGCCATGTTTTTCTTCATATAACCCAGCTTCTTGGATTATTTGCTCAGCATACAGGTTAAATAAATGTGGTGAAAGAATACAACCTTGTTGCACACCTTTTTAAATTTTAAACCATTCAGAGTTGTAGATAGAGGAGGCATTATCGTGGAGGAAATGGGAGTGACATTGAATTCTATAGTTTCTGGATAAAGAAGGAAGTGGATGTAAATAGCTAGCAAGAGTACCTCAAGATAATCCTATTTTTGTTGTTGTAGTCAGCTGATGATGAGTTTATTGTGACTTATGTGTGATGATACAGCCTTGCTTGCTGAAAATGAAGGGGACTTAAAACATTTACTGATGATTACATCTCAATGTAAAGAAAACAAAAATCCTCACTACTGGACCAATAAACAACATTCTTATCAATGGAGAAAAGATCGAAGTTGTCAAGGACTTCATTCTTCTTTAATCAACTATCAACACACACGGAAGCAGCAGTCAAGAAATCAAATGACGTATATTGCATTAGGCAAATCTGCTGCACTTTAAAGTGTTGTAGAGCAAATATGTCAGCTTGAGGACTAAGGTGCGCCTGACCCAAACCATGGTATTTTCAATGACCTCATATGCATGTGAATGCTGGACAATGAATAAGGAAGAATGTAGAAGAATTGATGCCTTTGAGTTATGGTGTTAGAGGAGAATATTGAAAGTGCCGTGGGCTGCCAAAAGAACCAATTGATCTGTTTTGGAAGAAGTGCAGCCAGAGTGCTCCTTGGAGGTCAGGATGGCCAAACTTCATCTCTCATACTTCGGACATATTGTCAGGAGGGACCAGTCACTGGAGAAGGATATCATGTTTGGTAAGGTGTAGGGTCAGAGAAAAAGAGGAAGACCCCCAGCGAGATGGATTGGCCAAGTGGCAGCATTGATGGACTCAAGCGTGGCAACAGTAGTGAGGTTGGCCCCAGATCGGGCAGTGTTTCATTCTGCTGTGCATAAGGTTGCTATGGGTCGGTACCAACTCGATGGCACCTAACAACAATAGCAACAACATCTGTGCAGAGTATAATAACTGTGCTCCACAATGCCTTTAAGGCTGTGATCCATTGGAAGCAGCTCTCCAGGCCTGTTTCCCAAGGTGCCTCTAGGTGCGTTCAGACCACCAACTTTTCAACTAGTAGTCGAGTGCTTAACCAGGATAGTTTGCAGTATGAGGATAAACAGAGTATTTAAACCAAACTGGTTGCCACTGAGTTGATTTCAACTCATGGCCACCCTATGTGTGCATAGTAAAACAAGGCTGCGACCTTTTGAAAGTAGATCACCAGGAGTTTCTTCTAAGGTGCTCTTGGGTGGATTCAAACCACCAACCTTTTTGTTAGTAATCAAACACTGAATTGTTTTCATTACCCAGAGGCTATCTATAATACCCATAAAGCAAACGCATTTCCATGGAGTAGATCCTGACTCATTGCGGCTCTACAGGACAGAGTAGAATTGCCCCATAGGGTTTCCAAAGCTGCACCACCAAGGCTCCTTGTATGGTACAAAAGTGGATAAATCAGGATTTAGGGTCAAGAGAAGCTAGCATTTCTTCTTTCTTCCGTATTTCCTTCGATCCACTAAGATATTGAAACTTTTGGTTGGCTCATTCTTTTAAGGATTAGATTCAGAGAGGCAGAGAGATAACTCTCTGTGGTGATAAGGAGGCCGGCAAGGGTGAGTTTGTATAAAAATAAGTTAAAAGGGGGAGAGTATTGAAAATTGAAGACCCCTCTTATCTGATAGCTTCTCTTTTTTTCAGTAAAGGTGTAGTTAAAGTTACAGTTTTTTGATTTGGGCTGGTTCTGAAGTATAACTCTGGGATAGCCTGGGAGTCGTATTCAGTCCCAGGATATTTCTTTTTTGAAGGCCTCCAGGCTGGGGATAGAGAGAGATGGAAAGGCTGGGTTCATTTCTGGTAAGATGTGATGATTAGAGGAAATGGATCTGTTTACTAGTAGCCTCTGAGAATCCATGCCAACCCCCATTAGATCCAGATCTGGAACTCCAGGGTGAACTGGAATGTCGTTGTTGTTACGTGCCGTCGAGTCAGTTCTGATTCATAGTGACCCTATGCACAACAGAATGAAACACCGCCCAGTCCTCACAGTTTTTATGAGTTCATTGCTGCCACCACTGTGTCAATCCATCTCATTGGGGGGTTTCCTCCGTTCTCCTGATCCTCCACTTTTCCAAGCATGACGTCCTTCTCCAGGGACTGGTCACTCCTGACAGCATGTACGAAGTATGAGAGACAAAGTCTTGACATCCTGGCTTCTAAGGAGCATTCTGGTTGTACTTCTTCCAAAACAGATTTGCTTGTTCTTCTGGCAGTCCATGGCACTTTTGACATTCTTCTCCAACACCATGACTTAAATGCATCAACTCTTCAGTATTCCTTGTTTGTTGTTCAACTTTCATATCATACGAGGCTATTGAAAATACTATGACTTGGATCAAGCGTATCTAAGTCCTCAAACTGATATATTTGCTCTTGAACACTTTAAAGAAGTCTTATGCAGCAGTTTTGCCTAACGTTACACTTTACTTTCCATGTATGTTGTTGGTGGATGCAAGCAAAATGAAGTCTTGAACAACTTCAAACTTATTTCCATTTATCGTGTGGTTATTTATTCATTCAGTTGTGAGGAATTTTGTTTTTTTTTTTTATATCGAAGTGCAACCCATACTGAAGGCTGTGGTCTTCAATCTTAATCGGTATTTTAACTCCTCTTTGCTTTCAGCAAGCAAGGCTGTATCATCTGCATATTGCAGGATGTTAATGAATCTTCCCCCAATCCTGATGTCACGTTCTTCTTCATATAATCCAGTTTCTCACATTATTTGCTCAACATGCAGATTGAATAAGTGTGGTGAAAGGAGACAACCCTGGTGCACACCTTTCCTAATTTTAAACCATTCAGTGCCCCCTTTGTTCTGTTCTAACAACTGCCTCTTGATCTATGTATAGGTTCCTCATGAGCACAATGAAGTGCTCTGGAATGCTCATTCTTTGCAATGTTATACATAGTTTCTCATGACCCACACAGTCGATTGTCTTTGCATAGTCAATAAGACACAAGTAAACATCTCTCTGGTATTCTCTGTTTACAGCCAAGAACCATCTAACATCAGCAATTCAGCATCCTCTTATGAATCTGGCTTGAATTTCTGTCAGTCTCTTACTGATGTACTGTTGCAACCATTTTAAAATTATCTTCAGAAAAACTTTACTTGCATGTGATATTAATGGTATTGTTCAATGATTTCCACAATCCGTTGTGTTAACTCTCTTTGGAATGGACACAGATATGTATTTCCTCCAATCAGTTGATCAGGTAGTTGTCTTTCAAATTTCTTGCAATTTTGTATTCCAAAAAATTCCTGGAGTCTTATTTTTAGCCAATACTTTCTTCAGTGCAGCTTGGACTTCTTCCTTCAGTACCATTGGTTCTTGATCATATGCTACCTCTTGAAATAGTTGAATATTGACCATTTCTTTTTGGTACAGTGACTCTGTGTATTCCTTTCATCATATCTGGATGCTTTCTGCATCGTTCAATACTTTGCCCATAACATCCTTCATTATGGGAAGTCGAGGCTTGAATTTTTTATTCAGTTCTTCCAGCTTGAGACATGCTGAGCATGTTTTTCCCTTTTGGTTTTCTACCTCCAGGTCTTTGCACATTTCATTATAATACTTGACTTTGTCTTCTCCAGCTGCCCTTTGAAATTTTCCACTCACCTCTTTGACTTCCTCTTTTCTTCCATTTGCTTTAAAGTATCTTCTGGCATCCATTTTGGATGTCATCTTTTCTCTCTTTCCTTTTAAATGACCACATGCTTTCGTTCTGTGTGATGTTCTTGAAGTCATTCCATAACTCCTCTGGGTTTTGGTCATTAGTGTCTATTTCATCAAATCTGTTTTTGAGATGGTCTCTAAATTCAGGTGGAATATACTCAAGGTCATATTTTGGCTCTTGTGGACTTGTTTCAATTTTCTTCAGCTTCATTCTGACCCTGGCCTTATTTTGGCTGATGATATGGAGCTTTTCCACCATCTCTTACCACAGATGTTGTCAGTTTTATTCCTGTATATTCAATCTGGTGAGGTTAAGGTGTGTGTTTACCTTTTACATTGTTTTGAGAAGGTATTTGCGATGAATAAGTTGTTGGTCTTTCAAAATTCTATCATACGATCTCCAGCATCATTTCTATCACCAAGGCCATATTTTCCATCTACTGATCTTTCCTCTTTGTTTCCAACCTTCACATTTCTATCATTAGTAATTATCAGTGCATCTTGATCGCATATTTGATAGGTGGTAGAATTCTTCAGTTTCATCATCACTAACTTTAGTAGTTGGTGCGTAAGTTTGAATGGTGGTATTAACTGGTCTTCCTTCTTGTTGTTAAGTGTTGTCAACTGATTTCCAAGTCATAGCAACCATGTATAGGGTTTCCGAGGAGCAACTGGTAGGTTTGAACTGCTGACTTTATGGTTCACAGTACAGTGGCATGTGGATATTACCCTACTGCAGACAGCATTGTACTTCAAGATCGATACTGAAGTGTTCTTTTTGACATTCAATGTGAATTCCTGTTGAATTTGTCATTCCTGACATAGTAAATGATATGGCTGTCAGATTCGAAATGGCCAATATCAGTCCATTTCAGCTCACGTTATGTGTTCCATTCTATTTTTGACAATTTTCCATTTTCCTAGATTCATACTTTGTAATTCCATATTCCAATTATTAACGGACGTTTGCAGCTGTTTCTCCTCATTGTGAGTTTTGTTCTGTCAGCAAATGAAGGTCCCAACAACTTTGTTCTATTCTTATCATTATGGTCAACTCTGCTTTGAGGAGGCAGCTCTTCTACACTCATATTTTAATTGCCTTCCAACCTGAGGGGCTCATCTTCCGGCACTATATCTGCTGCTATTCATAATGTTGTCATCTTCTGGCACTGTATCTGACAACATTCTGCTGCTGTTCGTAACGTTTTCAGTGGCTAACCATTCAGAAGTGGCCAGCTTCTCCATCTTCCTAGTCTGTTTCAGTCTGGAAGCTCCACTTAAATCTGTCCGCCATGGATGACCCTGCTGGTAATTACAATACTGGTGGCATAGATTCCAACATTACTTCAACATACAAGCCACCACAGTGTGACAAACTGCAGTGAAATGACCTATGAGCCAAATCCAGTGAATTTGCTAGGTGTTCTCTGCTAGGTAGAGCACGCAGTCTCATTACAGTCTCAGTTTTGCCATTGAATTATTTCTCTGGACCAAAATTCTATCGCTCATGATGGGTTGGAGAGATGATCTCCAATTGCAATACTGTGATTTCAGCTTCCATAGCTACAGAGCATGGTCCATGCCTTTATGTTCTGTTTGATTAGATGCTCCTATCAAAATCAGGACTACCCCATCCCTCACTTCTTTGGGTTTTTTCCATTTGTAGTAACAACAGGTTGAATGATGTATGATCAGGCACATTGGGTAAATATGAATAACAAATGTTCCCAAAGCATTTTGGAATATTACATTAATTTTGTGCAAACCACTTCTGTTTTTCTCTGCTTTATTCTTCTGATACATTCTTCTGAAAGTTTGAATGCATGTGGAATCATATTTTGAATGCTCTACTCATTGTTTAAGGAAACCTATGTGAATCTATTTTTAATGTGAACAATAGCCTCCTAATTTAGCTATTTCATAGCACTGATGTTCAAAATACTGAGTTTTCTTTGAGGCACGGCAGCATGGCATGAAATGCTAGCGCCCTTCTTGAACAGGTGTTACCCTTCTAAGCTTAATATTTGGAATTAAATAAAGTCCAACAGCGGGTCAGGCCAGAGTTCTGAAACTTACATCTTTAGCTAGTGCCTACACAAAGCTTCTCAGGGCCCCTTAGTGGAATAAATGTAGAGAAAGATTTATTCCGACTGCTCACTGGGGGCAAGATAAAAAGGAGAAAGCAGGGAAAGTAGGAACAAAGTAAGTCATTGCAAGCTAGACCTATTTTCTTCCAATAATCTCCCAGGTAACAGACTCTACCTTGCTAGGATCTGATTACCCGTTGCTGGCCTCAGACCATAGCATTATTGTTTTAACATTCCTACCTTCCTCTTTATCCCAGCATGAATCAGGTTATATAGGAGGCTAGGGAAGCTGACCTTGCTTGTAGATAAAGAGACAGTTACGCACTCAACAATCTTGAAGGCTGACTTGAAAACACAGTGATTAGAAAATAAAGCAGCAAGCCCTGGTACTGTGTGCCTGTGTAATAATCCGCAGGGCCACACGGGGCTAGTCCATTGAGCAGGATTCATTTTCATATAATCTCTTCCCTCCCGCCAAACTCTTTGACTTGGTGTTTTTGTTTTCGACTTGGTAATTCATGCACACTGAACCTGACATCAGTGCAAAAGAATGCAGAGTGTTATTTAAACTGGCATTTAAGAGAAAAATCACAACAACAACAACAACAACAGGTTAATAGAAATATCATGAATGATATGTACAACCTGTTTGCTAACTAAATGATGTTGAAAGTCCATTCCTGGTGCACACAGGTGTCTGCGCTTCATCTCTAACGTGCCTAATATTGGCTGGAGGTGAAGTCACATCCTAACAAGCTCTATTGGATCTCCAAATTGTGTAGTTACCAGGTAATTGCTCTCTACTGGGTTCAAGGCTAGAGGTCTCACTCACTCAGTTTACTCCATGAACTATTTGTAATGCACATTGGGTGAGGCACTGTGCTGAATGGTTTAGAGATGTTATTTCTCTTAGCTAGACTGCAAACCTGTGAAATAAGACTAATTATGGAGTCCTGGTGTGACGCTGTAAGATAATGCACTAGACCACAAAGTCAGTTTGAACCACAAGGTCGGCAGTTCAAACTCACCAGCCTCTCCTTGGAAACCCTATACAGGGTCGCTGTGAGTTGGAATCGACTCAGCAGCGCTTAACAACAACAACAATGACATGGTCCTGGTGGCTACTAACTGTAAGGTTGGTGGTTTAAATTCATGAGCTACTACACAGGAGAAAAATGAGGCTGTTTGTTCCCTTTAAGATTGACTCTCGGAAGCCCTAAGGAACACCTCTGTCCTATGTTGTTGTTCAGTGCAGTCAAGTAGGTTCCGACTCATAGCGACCCTGTATAGGGTATCCAAAGAGCAGCTGATGAGATTGAATCACCGGCCTTGCAGTTTAAATGGGACCTTTCAGTCCAGCGCATTTACCCACAGCGCCACAACATTATTATGTCCTATGGGATCACTGAAAACCAGAATTGACTCTATGGCAGTGAGTTTGGTTTTTGGTATTTCCCATTTTTAAAGAAAGGAAGTCAATATTTAAATAATTTCTCATAGATAAATGCTAACTGATAAAACTAAGGTTTCAAATTATGTTCATCTGATTTCCAAAGTCCCCTGTTTCTACTGCACACAATTCTCAGACATCAGCAAGCAAAGAATCCCTTGCTCAAGCTCCCAGGTCCTTTGGGAACAAGATGTGCTTGTGTACATTTTGATAAATGCTGTATTTAGCCCGCCTATGTCTCGAAATCATAATTTTCACTTGTAGGACCAGGAGTGGAAGCAATTCTGATGGCCAGGCTCTTTGTAATTAACATGGGAACTAAAAGTAAACATTTTTGACCCAGGAGTTCCACTCTTAGAAAATTTGTGTCTAAGACAAGTGTTAGAATGTTCTTAAAAACATTGTTTGTAATAACACCAAACTGCAAAATATCCATATACCCATCTGAAGTATAATGGATAAATAAATTGTAGTATATTCACAGCATTGTGAATGAAGAAGCTACAACCACCTGCAAAAATACGGATGGGTCTCACAAGCATAATACTGAATGAGAAAAGTCAGACACAAAACACTATGCACTACATGCTTCCATTTGTATGAAATATGAAAGCAGGCAAAGCAAATCTATGATGTTAGAAGTCAGGATCACAGAAGAGTGGATGATGAATGTGTTCAGTTTGAAGTTTCATTGAATGATATACTAAATGATAGGCATATTATTCTTCGTTGTTGTTACATGCCATCAAGTTGGTACCAACTCATAGCGACCCTATGTATGCACAACAGAACAAAACACTTACTGGTCCTAGGCTAACCTCACAATTGTTGCCACAGTTGAGCCCATTAATGCAGCCACTTAGCCAATCCATCTCGCTGGGGGTCTTCCTCTTCTTTTCTGACCCTCCACCTTACCAAACATGATATCCTTCTCCAGTGACTGGTCCCTCCTGACAATATGTTCGAAGTATGAGAGACAAAGTCTGGCCATCCTGGCCTCCAAGGAGCATTCTGGCTGCACTTCTTCCACACTAGATTTGTTTGTTTTTTTGGTAGTCCATGGTACTTTCAGTATTCTCCTCTGACACCATAACTCAAATGTATCAATTCTTCTATGATCTTCCTTATTTACTGTCCAGCTTTCGCATGCATATGAGGTTATTGAAAATACCATGACTTGGGTCAGGCGTACCTTAGTCCTCAAGCTGACATCTTTGCTGTTCAAAACTTTAAAAAGGTCTTGTGCAGCAGTTTTGCCTAATATGTCATTTGATTTCTTGACCGCTGCTTTCATGAGTATTGATGGTCGATCCAAGAAATATGAAGTTTTTGACAATCTTATTCTTTAAAAACACATATAAAGATAGTCTGATAACAGTAATGCAGAAAGTCCACTCCACAAGAGATTCCCCATTGCCCAGTGATGCTGGGGAATGGCACTCTAAGGAATGGTGTTAGATCCTACCTGGAATTACACCGCCCGGCCATTAGCAAAGGAGCCCTTGTGGTGCAGAGTGTAAACACTTGCCTGCTAGCCAAAAGGTCTGAGGTTTGAACTCATCAGCTGCTCCATGGGAGAAAGATTTGGCAGTTTGCTTCCTTAAAGGTTGTTGTTGTTATTAAGTGCTGTTGAGTCCATTTCAACTCATAGCGACCCCGTATAGGATTTCCAAGGATGGCTTGAGCCATTAACCTTGAGATTAGCAGTCAAGTGCTTATCCTACAAGTGCCACACCAGAACATGGAAAACCGATGGGGCAGTTCTACTTTGCCCTGTAGGGTCGCTTTGGAATCAACTTGGCAGCAACAGGTTTTTTCTTCCTTTCTTTCTGCCCATTAACAGAGCCCATTCAATGTGTTCAGAATACCTAGTCCCCCAAAGCGCTAGGTGACTCTTTAAAATAAACTTGTCTTATTTCTAGTATTAATCCACCTCTATCTAGTAAGGTAATCTGTGAATTAAAGTCCATGGTGTGTCCAATGTATGTATTTTTTCTAATGATGGTCTGACTTCCCACTTAGAAAAGTTCTGAACCAAGAAGGAAATGGATGAAATGGTCAGATAGTAAGAATACCTCATGGTAGTCATGTTATAGGGTTAATTCTAAAAAATAACCAAGCTTTGGTCATCCTATTAAGTTTTTCTAAGGTAGGAAATAAAAGTGTTGTAATTAAAGCTGTTAGAATCCTCCCTCTATCTGCCTATCTTCACATGAAATTTGATTTTAAATGAGTGTCCTTAATCCCAGAATGTTTCCAGATGGCAGCCTGAGGCACACCATTCAAAGAGGAAGGGTCATGTGAAGATTACTGAAACAGCTGAGCAATCTGAGGGTTGGGGAGGGCAAAAGGCAAAACTACCTGATATAAGTAGTTAACATTTACACACTTTCTTTGTAAAATATTATTTTTATTCAAGAAGTCATCTACTTTACAGAATATATCTTCTTTGGAACATCTTTCCTTTAGTGGCTCAGGAAAAAAATATGTGTTTTCTTATTGAAATAGAATCTAGCAAATACCTCAAGCTGAGACATGTTAGAAATATCTGTACTTCCATCCAACTGTGTAGCAAACCTCCCACACTGCATAATTTGTTCTAATGCTTGTTTCTTCAAATCTTCAGCAATGTTTCTGTATGTCTTATAAATATATTTGCTGACAAAAGAATGCATTTTAGTTTGACATCAATTTTTTTTCTACACATTAGAGCAGCCAGTTTTACTGTGGCAGGAAGAACAAGTGTTTCTCCAATGAGGTGGGACATTTGGGTTTTCTCCATTGAATCAAGGACACTCAAGAAGATCTTCTAAACATTTACCATTGCATGTAGCACTACTTACATTTTGTGAAGTACTGGATTGAGTATCACATGACTTGAAATGTGGTTGAACAAATTATAGAGGTTTGTCTTCATGTTCTGGATGCTTCATTCTTAAGTATCATGGTAATTATGACAGCTTCATATCAGTAGTAACTGAGATTAAGGTAAAATATATGGTAGCAGATAATTTCAAATCGTCTTCGGTGGGATCAGTTGTGATTCAGCTGTCTTCTTGAAAGATCCAATTGTTGTTAGGTGCCATCGAGTCCGTACCGACCCATAGCGACCTTATGCACAACAGAACAAAACACTGCCCGATCCTGCTACTTGATCAGTCCATCTCGTTGGGGG
>NW_006408536.1:8321285-8322905 GCF_000296735.1 Chrysochloris asiatica
TGGTACTTTGTCTCTCATACTTTGGACCTGTCATCAGGAGGGACCAGTCCCTGTAGAAGGACAGCATGCTTAGTAAAGTGGAGGGTCAGCAAAAACAGGAAGACCTCCCCCCCTGCCCCAATGAGATGGACTGGCACAGTGGCAACACCAATGGGCTCAAACATAACAACAGTTGTGAAAATGGCGTGGGACCAGGCACTATTTTGTTCTGTTGGGCATAGGCTAGCTATGAGCCAGAGCTGACTCAATGGCACCTAACTGACAACAGTATCGGTACATATTTATCGATCTTATTGGTTTTCATGCTGGCCATTATTTATAATATGTGCATGCCGCCCTTAATGAATATTTCCTAATACTGAGCCACAAACTCTTATATTTCACTGACAGATGCCACTGTAGTTACTAAATACAAATCTCTCACTATGAGCCCGAGAGATGAGATTTTATTATGCTTTTTTTTTTGGTTGTTTTGAGTTTGTGGTTTTAAAACTGATGAGATATCAGGCAAAAGGGAGAAGTCAATTCTTTCTGAAGCCTTGCTTATGTTTCTTTTATGCATCATGATTAAGACAGAATGTCCTTGTAAAAATTTTTCCTACTGGAAGACATTCTTGAGATGTCTGAAATCTTATTAACTATGGGTAATTCACTTTCCAATTGATTTCTGTGCTCCTAACATGCCTCATCAATGTACGCTAGCTAATATTTATTGAGCCTGGCAGCATACTGTTACTTATACTGTATCAGTCAAGGTCTTATCAAGCAAGATAGATGGCTCACTGTAAAGGGAAATTTTTAAGAGGTTAATAAAGGGACTTTTTAGAAAGGTATGGGTAGGGTTTAAGGAGAATTCAAGGGATAATATAAGTACCCTGGCTAGAAACATAGGGAATTTCCAGTTGTAGGCCTGAAGGAACAAGGGAAAGAGGGTGATTACCAGAACCTCAGTTGTTGTTGTTATGTGCTTTGGAGCTGGTTCCGACTCATAGCGACCCTGTACAGGGTTTTCGATGCTATAAATCTTTACGGGAGCAGAAAGCCTCATCTTTCACCCGCAGAACAGCTGGTAGTTTCGAACTGCTGACCTTGCGGTTCCCAGCCTGATTCGTAACCACTATGCTACCAGAGCTCTTTCAGAGTACCCTCTATAAAGAAGATCCCTAATAGGACCTGTGGCTTTGGTAAAAGATTAGAACCAATATACTACTTCTTAGCCAGAAAGAAACCCAGGGAAACAAATACTCTGAACTTGCTCTTTTCCTTTCTTGAAGCATTCGGTGTTCCTTCTAATGACCCAACCCAACAGGACACAGGAGGGCAAGGGAGCCATTGGTGTAGTCTATACAGAGGAGTGTAAGAAGAGTAGGAAGAGAGTGGGTTCCAAAGTGGAAAAAGGCACTGACAGCACTTATACATTATTACCTGTGAGATACATCCTTTCATTATTCTCCTTTTGTAGATAAGGAAACTGAAGGTTAGAGAGCTTCTGAACCATCGATTTCCTAAAAATCAAATTTAAAAGTGGATGTTATCTATTTATTATTTAATATCTAATTAAATCATCAGGATTTGAAGCCATACCTGTCTGTCTGTATTGCCCCACTGTAGTTAGAAAAT
>NW_006408536.1:8323775-8327981 GCF_000296735.1 Chrysochloris asiatica
AAGTAGCCGAGGTTCCACGTGATCCTTACCCGTCTCTAGCCACACGTCCAGCATAAACAGCCGCCATCCGAGGAAGGCAGGGAGGGAGGAGATCAGCTGGGGACCCCATGCGCCCGACGTTGCCGGCCCACCACCTGCTCTAAGGTGACCAAGCAGGATCACTATGCTGAGGTTCAATCCAGTTCCTAGGGGATCTTATTCTCTAGCATGGGTAGCAAATGGGTAGCCACGCAGTGTTCACTTTGAGAATTACTTATATCATAAATTTGAGCGTGTAGCTCCACCAGCCACTCTTCATAAACACTATACGAGGTCACTGTGAGTTGGAATCAACTCAATGGCATTTAACAACAGCAACAAGAGCAATGTTTGCATTGTATATTTTATATAGTACCTAGTAAGCTTATGTTCTAAGTGAATATTTGACAACATCCAGTTGAACAGATTCTGCAAGTGAAATGCAAGTGATGGCAATACAAATAGAACTTGCATCACAGATAGAGAGAGTATTCACACGCAATGATTGGATGTCCTAAAACCCTAAATTAGATAGAAATAAGTTTTATTTAAAACTTAATTCTGGCAGTGTCTAGTACATCTACTGGGAACTGCCAGAAATTCAAGCCAGATTCAGAAGAAGATCTGGAATGAGTGATACTATTGCAAATATCAGTTGGACCTTGGCTGAGAGCAGAGTATACCAAAAAGATATGTATCTGTGTTTCATTGACTAGGCAAAGGCATTCAACTGTGTGGATAATAACAAATTAAGGATAATATTGCTAAGAGTGAGAATTCTAGAAAACTTCTTGTGCTTATGTGGAACCTATATATAGACCAAGAAGCAGTTGTTAGAACAGAACAAGGGGATACTGTGTGGTTTAAAAGGTATGTGTCAAGGCTGTATCCTTTCACAATACTTATTCAATCTATGTGCTAAGCAAATAATGTAAGAAGTAAATGATACGATCTTGCTTGCTTAAAGCTAAGAAAACTTGAAATGCTTACTATGAAGTAATGAAGATCAAAGATTACCACCTATAACATAGATTATACCTCAATATAAAGAAAATAAAAATCCTCCAAGCTAGGCCAATAAGCAACCCCATGATAAGTGTAGAAAATATTGAATTTGTCAAGGATTTCATCTACTTGGAGCCACAATCAACTTCTTGGAAGCAGCAGTCAGGAAATCAAACGATGTAGTGCATTGAATAAGTCACTTTGAGAATCAAGGTGTGTCTGACCTAAGCCAGGGTCTTTTCAATATCCTTATATGCATACAAAGGCTGGACAAGGAATAGGGAAGACTGGAGAAGAATCTGTACCTTTTAGTTATGGTGTTGGTTAAGAATATTGAGTATACCATGGAGTGCCAAAGAACAAACAAATCTCTCTTGGAAGAAGTACAGCCAGAATGTTCCTTAGAACAGAGGATGGTGAGACTTTGTCTTTCGTATTTTGGAGGAACCAGTCCCTGGAGAAGGACATCATGCTTGGTAAAGCAGAGCATCAGTGAAGAAGAAGAAGAACCTTCCTGAGATGGACTGACACAGTGGCTGCAACAGTGGGCTGACGCATAGTAATCGTTGGCCGGATGGCACAGGATCAGACAGTATTTCGTTATGTCGAACATAGGGTTGCTATGAGTCAGGACCTGTACAATGGCACCTAACAACAACAACAAGCTCCAAGTTTGTGGTCTGCCAACAGTTGTGTACATTTGAAGACTAGGGCCAGAGCTACTTCTTCCTCTTTTCCTTTCTTTCATTTAAAAAACCCAAACCAAAACATTTTATTGTGCTTTAGGTAAAAATTTCCAAACAATGGTCCCTACACAAATTGTTCCCTGACTTTGGTTGCAGTCTCCACCATGTGTCAGCACTCTCCCCATTTGGTCCCTGGATTCCCCATTTACAGTCTGATTTCCCTGGCATTTGATTTTGTTTTCTCACCATTGATTTGGGGCAAATATTGCCCATTTGGCTTCATGTAGTTGACAGTTCTAAGGAGCACGTTCTTCATGTTTGTTTTATAGTTGTTGTTAAGTACCGTGGAGTTGGTTCTGCCTCATAGTGACCATGTACAGGGTTTCTGAGGCTATAAATCTTTACAGGAGCAGAACGCCTCATCTTTCTCCCGCAGAACCGCTGGTAGTTTCGAACTGCCAACCTTCAGGTTAGCAGCCTGATTCAGAACCACTACAGCTAATTATTTAGCTGAAAGATAGCCACCGGAAGTATCTTCAATTTCAAATTATCTCAGGACAAGGGTGTCAGAGTTCCTAACCTTTTAAAATCCTTGCTGGCTTCTATTAAACAAGTATCTCATGTACATATTTAGCCCCAAATCTGATCTATGGCTTCCTATGGGAAGAGAGTCTGTCTACTGATGATCTCCAGCAGTCTAGAAGCTTAATTCCTATGATTTGTATTTTGAAAGGAGTACATTTTCCCCAAGTATAAAGCTGTTATAAAATTGAATATTTCTCTTCAAAGTAATACTCCTCCTACTCTAAAGGTGCCAACCTTCATCTTTGAGGATTGCTGCCCCACAGCCAATCTGTTCTTTTCCTTCTTATTTCTATTCATATATCCATCCTCTAAACATGTAGCATCATATTAAACCCATATCATGTGCTGAAACGCAATGATTTGGTGATTTAGAGTCTAAGTTGAGGTTTGCCAGTAACTGTAAGTAAGTAATCTGACCTGCTTCACTTGTTTTTACTAAATCTGGATAAAAATATGGTGACATACCTTTCTTTTTTTCCCCAATTAATTGTTTGGGCGTTCCTTCTGTAATGACTAGGAAGTCCAGTGTTTTGAGATCTCTCCCTCCTAGTTGTCTAAGAATCCTAAGGTTATCCTCAGTTCAGAGTGAAAAAGGTAACTGAGTCTTAGGGATCTGCTGTTATTTCTTGCTGCCACTTTGTGTCACTGTTGAAGACAGGTCCTGTGCAGTTCAGTGGAGCTAATAATAGTCCCTAACTCACAGAGTTGCAAAAGTTAAAAGAGCTAGCTTACTTAAAGCACTTAGTATTCTGCTATTGTGAAGTGCTGTGAGTTGGTTCTGACTCATAGCAACCCTGTACAAAGGTTTTGAGGCTGTAAATTTTTATGGGAGCAGAAAGCCTCATCTTTCTTCCACAGAGTGGCTGGTGAGCTTGAACCCTGTGGTTAGCAGTCTAGTGTTTATCCTATAGATTGATGCATGGCACTAAATAAGTAGGCACTCAAAGGTTTAGTTATTATGTTACGTTATTGAAGATCTCAGTTTTATATTTTATTTAGGGCCTACACCAGAACAAAGGTTTCCTGGAACTATCCTAGCTCTGGCAAATGGTGAAAAATAGATCCGGTCCTCTGTCAACTGCAAGCTAGTAGATGGCCAGCAGGTCTGCCTCTTGCTCGAAACTCTGGCTTTCATACTTTCATTGTCTTGGGGTTGGTCTGCCTACTTATAGATGGATAAGGTGGGACCTGAGTAGCAATAAAACTCAGAAATCAAAGGATTTGTTCTGGCTCACAGAGGAAGAAGCTTTACCTTGTATTCTGGGGTGTTCGGCCTGGAAAAATATTGCTTTAGGACACAGTGCTGGTTGATGGTAGCTGAGATTTAACCAAGACTTTCCTGAATGCACAGCCTGACTCAAATCAGAGGGTATTCTGCCGGACTTTGGAAGACAATGTGTTTGAGATCAGTCTTTGGCTCATTTATTTTTGTATTTTTCCTATTTCAAGAACAGGGCCTTGTACATGGCAAGAAACACATCTCCATCATGTCAACTGATGTAAAGACAATCACATATGCATAGGTACATTCTTACACACACAAGCAAATGAACTGTTTCTGCCTTCCATCTCTTCAATTCTTCCTGTTCCAATACACATGAAACTCACACAGGAATCAAATCTACTACATGTGTGGAAAGAGATGAGGCTGCTGCTTGATAAGTTTTGTTGTTGTTGTTGTTAGGTGCCATCAAGTCAGTATCAACTAATAGTGACCCTATGCACAACAGAACAAAACATTTGCCGATCCTGGGCTAACCTCACGATTGTTGCCATGCTTGAGACCATTGAGGCTGCCACTTTGCCAGTCCATCTCGCTGGGGGTCTTCCTCTTTTTCTCTGACCCTTCACCTTACCAAACATGATATCCCTCTCCAGGGACTGGTCCCTCCTGACAATATGTCCGAAGTAT
>NW_006408536.1:8328081-8332785 GCF_000296735.1 Chrysochloris asiatica
ACTCTGGCTGCACTTCTTCCAAAACGGATCTATTGGTTCTTTTGGCAGCCCGTGGCACTTTCAATATTCTCCTGCAACACCATAACTCAAAGGCATCAATTCTTCTACGGTCTTCTTATTCACTGTCCAGCTTTCGCATGCATATGAGGTTATTGAAAATACCAGATCCAATTAGGTTATCATTATTCTTAACCTGGTAATGTGGCTGCTGTAGAATTCAGGCAGAAGTAGAGGGGTCAGCTCTCCGAGTTTCTTGTGGTTCGCCTTGAGCTTGCTTTCTTAGTTTTATTTTTGATTTCCTAATTCTTTGCAGGAAGTTTTTCAAGCAAGCCACCTGCTGATCTTGGTTTCATAAAACTAGATACTATAACTCAAAAATGCACTTGTTTGGGCATTTTGAAATAAGATGAAAGCAAATGAAAATGTCAGATGACTCAGTTCACCCTTCTCTCTTGTACTGCTCCCACTCTCCCTTTAGGCTGCCGCTTATCCTTTATGTTGACAGAGTGGGCTTCCAGTGTAAATCTATTTATTAGATTTAAAAGCCAAAAACCAGTTGCTATTGAGTCGATTGTGGCTCATGACAGCCCCAGGTGAGTCAGAGTAGAACTGTGCTTCACAGGAGGGTTTCTCAAGGTAAGTTTGTGGAAGTGAATCACTAGGACTGTCTTCTGAGACACCTCTGTGTGGACTTGAGCCACCAATCTTTAGATTAGCAGTGTTAACTGTTTGCACCCCTCCCCTTCCCCCCCCCCCCCCCCACTAGTTGATTCTGACTCACAGCCATCCTTTAGGACAGAGTAAAATGTTCCAGAGGGGTTCTGAGACTGTAAATCTTTACTATAGCAGACAATCTCATCTTTCTCTAGCTGAGTGGCTGGTGGATTTGAACCACTGACCTTGTAGTTAACAGCCCAAATGCTTAGCCCACTGTGCCACCAGGGCTTCTTCACCCAGGGGCTCCATATTAGACTTGTTGTTGTTAAGTGCCGTCGAGTCGGTTACGACCCATAGTGACCTTGTATAGGGTTTCCGAGGAGCAGCTGGTGAACTTGAATCGCCGGCCTTGCAGTTCAAAGGGATTTGCAGTCTGGCTCATTAACCCACAGCATAATGCTTTCTTCCATCTTCTTTTTTAACATGAAAGATAAGAACAAGCTTTGGCCTTCTATGAATTCCCTTGTTAATCACCTTTTAGCAAAGACGGTGTAAATGTTCTAAATCTTATCTTTGGATCCAGCCATCAGAAAGAGAACTGAATTTTCAGACTTCAGGTTTGTCCTCTTGTGGAAATGCTTTTCTTAATGGCTTTTGGTTCTGGAACACTGTCTTGCATAGAGGGTGCTATGGAAAAGAGTTAAAAACCCAAAATAAAACAAAAGTAGAAAAAACATAATGGAGGATTGTGTTTGTCATATGGCTGTTGTTGAGTGTGTCAGAATCAATCCAGCCTCCACCAGCAGGCTCTATATGAGCTGCCACAGGAAGAAGCTCTCTCAGAACTCAGCATCAGAAGATGGATTTGGTTTTTTTGCTTAAGGACAATATGAATTTTGTTTTACTCTTTGCTTTGGCTTCTATGAACTTAAATCCACCTCTCTGATATATAGCAGACAGTGGGATACATTTGTATGTGCTCATTTCACCTCTGTCTTTTTTATTTTTTAAACTTTAAAATGCTTGCTTTAATTTTTATTCTGGTAAGATATATATAACAAAAATTTACACTTTTTTTGTATAATTGTGACATTAATTATATTTATCACTATTCATTTCCAAATAGTTTATCACTCCACACAGAAACTCAGTACCCCTTAAGCAATAACCCCTCACTCCTTCCCCTAGTTCCTGGTAACTACTAATAAATGTTTGTTACTATGCATTTGCCTATTCTAGGTATTTCATGTAAGTTTGATCATACAATATCTGTCCTTCTATGTGTGACTTGTTTCACTTTGCATAATTTTTTCAAGGTTCATCCGTGTTGTGGCATGTACCAGGACTTCATTTCTCTGTCTGGATGAATAATATTGCATTGTATGTATATACTATCTGTTGATGGACACTTACCTATTTCTACCTTCTGGCTATTGTGAATAATGCTGCGAAGAGGATTGATATACAACTTCGAGTCCCTGCTTTGATTTCTTTTTGGGTATATATACCCAGGAGTGGAATTGTTGGTCATACGACAATTCTTCAAACTGCTTTCCACCATTTTATGTTCCTGCCTGCAATGGATGAGGATTTTAGTTTTTCCACATCCTCACTGACCCCTAGCCCTTATAAAACAAGAAAACATATTTCCCCACTTACCCCAGATCCTACACTATGATTTTAAACTTTCAAATACTGTGTTGTTTTTTCAAGTCACCTCAAGCCATATGGGGAAAGAGGTGGGATATGAATAAAATATGAGATTGCTATTGATGTTCATTATAAACGCCTTAAGCTTGACTGCCTAAGGAAAAAAATGGATTTAGAATACGGATTTTTTTTTATCTCTAGAAAAAGATGATTTTTTTTCTATTGTTAATAGCACCTATACATTTCATGAATCTAAGATGCTATTACTTGTAACGTTATACTTCAATTTTAGAGATTACAATGTGAAAAAATGGCCAACACTGATTTTAAGAGAACATTGTAAGACCTTTCCAAATCTCAGAGATATTAAAATGTGGGGAAATGTACATTTCAGAATCAATGAAATGTGGTATTACTTAAAGTATTCAGAATCTTCCAGCTGTTTGAAGTTCATTTCTGCGGGGCTCGAAGGGGGCATGCTGGGGGAGTTATGGTTTATTGGTGGGTACTCTTTAAGAAGGCTTATACCATTAGGCCATAAGGAGAATTCTGATCCCTGATCTATGGAAGGGCAGTAATTACTAGACTGACCTAGATGTGGTTATTCACATGCTGGCTTAAAAAAATGGACTTCTTATCAAGGAACTCTAAATCCAGTTGCAAATGAATTGTTTTAAGATATTTAAGATAATTGTAACTGTGTTGTTGTTTTGCTTTTAACTAACTTCAAAATACTTATTCTTGACAATAGAAAAAATGAGCATAGGACAGATTATTCTCAGAAGAAAATACAAATAGCTAATAAACATTTGAAAAATGCTTCAATCTTTCCTGTAATCAAAATATTGCAAATTGAAACAGCGTGAGGCAATTTTTTTGGTCTATAAAGTTGACAAAGATAATACTCAATGCTGGGGAGATGGCAGCAAGATAGGTGCTTTCATACACTGTAATGTGAGTATAAACGATACAACATTCTAGAAGGTAATTTGCCAATACGTATTAAAATGTTCTTCAGGTATGTGTTTTTTTAACTGTTCATAATCTTGATCTGAGTTACTTAGCAACTAGGCACCTATCCTATGGAAATAATCAGAGGCTCAGAATTATGTTTACGATGTTATTTATATTTTAGTAAAATATTAACAACTTGGTATTCAATAATAGAGAAATATTTTAATGTTTTACAGCTACCAAAATCAATGAGGTTGAAGACTATTCAATGTCATGATAAGATAATCATTATATTGTTGCTGTTGTTGTTATCAGGTGCCATGAGTCAGTTCAGACTCATATTGACCCTGGATAGTGTTTCCAAGGAGTGACTGCTGGGTTTGAACCATCAGCTTTGATGTCAGTGGTCCAATGCTTATCCTGTAGCACCATACTAAGACTCTAATCGTGATATGTTGTTGTTAAATGCCGTCGAGTTGGCTCCCACCCATAGCAACACTATGTAGGGTTTCTCTGAACTGCCAGAAGATAAAACGAATCTGTGTTGGAAGAAGTACAGCCAGAATGGCTGTACTTAGAAGTCAGAATGGCAAGACTTCATCTTTCATACTTCAGACATATTAAGAGGGGCCAGTCCCTGGAGAAGTTCATCATACTTGATAAATTGTAGGGTCCGTGAAAAAGAGCAAGACCCCCAACGAGCTGGATTTGCACAGTGGCAGCAACAATGGGCTCAATGTAACAACCCTTGTGAGGACAGCGAAGGGCCAGGCAGTGTTTGGTTCTGTTGTACATAGGGTCACTACAAGTCAAAGCCAATTCAACGACACCTAACAACAATGGGCTCAATGTAACAACCCTTGTGAGGACAGCGAAGGGCCCTAACAACAAATGGTGATGGTGAGAACAAAGTTAGG
Organism: Chrysochloris asiatica; assembly: GCF_000296735.1. Lineage (NCBI taxonomy): Eukaryota > Metazoa > Chordata > Mammalia > Afrosoricida > Chrysochloridae > Chrysochloris > Chrysochloris asiatica. The sequence continues at coordinate 8,332,260 of NW_006408536.1, forward strand.
AAACAATGATAAGTATATTTACTTTTTATAAAGTGGGGTTAAAGCCTGTTCTTGTGTTTCTCAATAATCATTATCTCTCCTGTGGCTTCAAATTTTCCCATACAACAAGTATTTATTGAGAATCTTCTATATGCCTGGTATTGCCCCAGGGAGTAGGAATAGAGCAATAACTATGGGAGACCAAGTTCCTGATGTCCTGGAGTTCCCATAATAGTGGTAGACTAACTATAAATGTACAGTGTTTTCTCATCTGCCAACTTGTACCTCTAGTTTACCTGCACTCATACAATGACTCAATGAAGGAATCTAGTCTAATGGCCTTAAATAACATTTATATAGTGATGGCGTCCAAATCTGTATCTTTAGTTAGGTCTCTCTCCCAAACTCCACACTTGTACATCCAATTACTTACCTGATGTCTTCATTTGAAGATCTAAGAGGCATGTCAAACCAAATGTATTTAAAATTTAATTTTATTGTGACTATATATGAGGGAAAGGAGCTCTGGTAGCGTAGTGGTTACGAA
>NW_006408536.1:8340602-8342094 GCF_000296735.1 Chrysochloris asiatica
AGCTTTCCCATGCATATAAGGTTATTGAAAATACCATGGCTTGGGTCAAGCACACCTTAGTCCTCAAGCTGACATCTTTGGTCTTCAACACTTTAAAAAGGTCTTGTGCAGCAGATTTGCCTAACTCAATTCGTTGTTTGATTTCTTGACTACTGCTTCCGTGAGTGTTGATAGTTGATCCAAGAAGTATGAAGTCCTTGACAACTTCAATCTTTTCTCCATTGATAAGAATGTTGTTTATTTGTTCAGTGATGAGGATTTTTGTTTTCTTTACATTGAGATGCAATCCATACCAAAGGCTCTGTTTTTTATCTTCATCAGTAAGTTTCACTTTCAGCAAGCAAGGTTGTATCATGTGCATATCGCAGGTTGTTAATGAGTCTTCCTCCAATCCTGATGTCACATTTTTCTTCATATAACCCAGTTTCTCAGATTATTTGCTCAGCATACAGGTTGGATAAGTATGGTGAAAGAACACAACCCTGTTGCACACCTTTCCTAATTTTAAACCATTCAGTGTTCCCATGTTCTGTTCGAACAACTGCCTCTTTGGCTATGTACAGGTTCCTCATGAGCACAATGAAATGTTCTGGAATACTCATACTTCGCAATGCTGTCCATAGCTTGTCATGATCCACACAATCGAAGGCCTTTGCATAGTCAATAAAGCACAGGTAAACAACTTTCTAGTATTTTCTGTCTTCAGCCAAGGTCCATCAGACATCAGCAATGATATCCCTTGTTCTACATCCTCTTCTGAATCTGGCTTGAACCTTTGGAAGTTCTCTGTCAATGTTTGCTTGCAGCCGTTTCTATATTACCTTGAGTAAAACTTGCATGGGATATCAAAGAGATTGTCCGATGATTTCTGCTGGGTCATCTGTCTTTGGAATGGTCACAAATACAGAATTCTTCCAATTAGTTGGCCAGATAGTTTTGCCTTCCAAATTTCTTGATATAGATGAGTGAGTGCCTCCAGTGCTGCCTCACTTTCTTGAAAGATTTCAGTTTGTCTGTATCATTGGCTCTTGATCATATGCTGCCTCTTGAAATGGTTGAACATTAGCCATTTCCTTTTGGTACAGTGACTCTGTGTATTCCTTCCACCTTTTGATGTTTTCTGCATCATTCAATAATTTGCCCAGAGAATCCTTCAATAACAAAAGTTGAGGCTTGAATTTTTTCTCCAGTTCCCCCAGTTTGAGAAATGCTGAGCATGTTCTTCCTTATTGGTTTTCTGATTCCAGATCTTTGCACATTTTGTTGTAATATTTGGCTTTATCTTCTTGAGCTGACCTTTGAAGTTTTCTGTTCAGCTCTTCTACCTCCTCATTTCTTCCATTTGCTTTAGCATCTCTATGCTGGAGAGCAAGTTTCAGTGTCTCTTCTGACAACCATTTTGATCTTTTCCTTCTTTCTTGTCTTCTTAATGACTTTTTGCTTTCTTCCTGTATGATGTTCTTGATGTCATCCCACAACTCTTCTGGTCTTC
>NW_006408536.1:8342194-8343229 GCF_000296735.1 Chrysochloris asiatica
AACCACAAGATCAGCAGTTCAAACCCACCAGCTGCTCCTCGGAAACCCTATATAGGGTCGCTATGAGTCGGAACCAACTCAACGGCACTTAAAAACAACAGCAACATATGAATAAAGGAGCCCTGATGGCTCTGTGGAATCAGCACTGGACTGATAGCCACAAAATCAGTGGCTAAAACCCACCAGCTGCTCTGAGAGAGAAAGATGAGGCTGTCTGCTTCCATAAGGATTTCCAGTCTCAGAAACTCTCTACATGGTCACTGTGAGTTGGAATCGACTTGATGTTAGTGGATACATACAAGGGGACTTCAGAAAGTGTGTGGGAAAAGTCCATTATCTTTTCATTCCATTTTCCCAATGAACTATACCTGTGTGTGTGTATAAGCTTGCCACTTTAAAGTGGGTTTAAAGCCTGTTCTTATCTTTATCAATAATCATTCTCTCTTGTGACATGAACATTTTTCCATATAGCAAATATTTATTAAGAAGCATCTAGTTAATTACATTAATTAAATAAGTATTCATTACATTAATATGTTGGGTAAGCATCACCACTATCCATTCCAGAATGGAATTCTTGATTTCCCCCATCTCTGTCTACCCTCAAACCTACTCTATTCCTCCAGCGTCTTCCTCATCTAGGGAATGGCAACACCATCTTTTTATCTCTCCCTACATTTTCTTTTTGCTCACTCACTATAGGTCCATTGGCATTCTTGTTACTCCTGCCTCAGGGTCTTTGTACTTGCTGTTTTTTCTCTTCCTTGAATGCTCTTTTTTCAGCACTCTCTCTATATGGATCAATTGAATTTAAATAAGTTTGAAATGTCCTATATACCATTTTCCAAAAAGCTTAGACTGAACTTATTTACTTTATTATTATTATTGTTTTAAGTTTTTATTGGGAATTGAGTGAAAGTTTACAGGGAAGATCATCAGTTTTACATTCAACAAATCATATACTTTGTTTCATTACAATGATTATAATCCCCACCATGTACCATCAGTTAACAGTATTTTTCTCTATTCATTTTA
>NW_006408536.1:8352703-8363254 GCF_000296735.1 Chrysochloris asiatica
TTCCTTCTTTCTTGTCTTCTTAATGACTTTTTGCTTTCTTCCTGTATGATGTTCTTGATGTCATCCCACAACTCTTCTGGTCTTCGGTCTTTAGTGTCTAATGCATTAAATGTGTTCTTCAGATGATCTCTAAGTTCAGGTGTGACATATTCAAGGTCATATTTTGGCTCTCCTGGACTTGTTTTCATTTTCTTCAGCTTCAGTCTGAATTTGCATATGAGCAATTGATAGTCTGTTTCACACTCTGTCCATGACCTTGTTTTCCACCGTCTCTTTCCACAAATGTAGTCAATTTGATTTCTGTGTATGCCATCTGGTGTGGTCCATGTCATCTCTTTTGCTATCTAAAGAAGCATAATTGTCACTTATGCTATCTAAAGAAGGTATTTGAAATGAACAAATCTTTTTTTTTTTTTTTTGCAAAATTCTATCATGTGATCCCCAGCATCATTTCTATTCTGTGTATAGTCTCTATTTATGTTGTGGTTAAAAGGTATTTGCAATTAATGTCGTTGGCCTTTAAAAATTCTGTTGTGTGAACTCTGGCTTCCAACTTTTACATATAGTGACCAGTAATTATGAATGCATCTGGATTTCATGATTGATCAATTTCAGATTGAAAACGTCAGTAAAAATCTCCAGTTTCTTAATCTTTGGCGTTGGTGGTTATGTGTAAATTTGAACTGCTCTTCCTTGTAGGTGTATGGATATTATCCTATCACAGAAAGCATTGTACTTCTGGATATATCTTGAAATGTTCTTGTTAACAATGCATGTGATGCTATTCCTCTTCAATTTGTCATCCCTGGCATAGAAGAACATATGATTTTCCAATTCAAAATGGCCGATACCAATCTAGGATATCAGTCGACAAGTACTCCATCTCATTTTTGACAACTTCCTATTTTGCTCGATTCATACTTTGTACATTCTACATTGTGATTACTAATGGTTGTTAGCAGCTGTTTCTTCTCATTTTGAGTCGTGCCCCATCAGCAAATGTAGGCCCTGAAAGCTTTATTTCTTTCATGTCATTAACTCTACTTTGAGGAGCCAGTTGTATTTGGAGTGCCTTGCAACCTGAGGGGCCTATCTTCCAGTACTACATCAGACAATGTTTTGCTGCTATTCATAAGATTTTCATTGGCCAATTGTAGATGTCATGGACACAGTGATTGCCTTCTATCAGCCACTGTGTCAATCTGTATCCTTGAAGGTCTTTCTTTTTTCACTGACTCTGCTTTACAAAGCATTAAGTCCTTCTCCAGATCCTTCCTGATAATATGTCCAAAGTCAGTGACACGAAGTCTCACCATCTTTACTTCCATCTCCTCTTTTTGTGAGATTGCCTGGCATATGTATGTGTGAGTGAGTGAGTGAACAGCGGAAGGTAAATGTGGGTCACAGCCCCTGTTCCAGTGTGTAGATGGATCCTTCTTCAGCTGAGTTAAGAAACACCTGTCTTCATCTCTAAGAAACAATTCATGTAGCAATATGAGTAATACTCAAAGGGACCAGTTAACTTCAGCTTTAAAGGCAATCAAAATGGCCTAATGACAACTGTGGCAATGACATAGGTCAAGGACTGCAAATGGACAAGTCTAGGTTGCATTTGCCCTGTTTACAAAAATACCATTCACTTTGGTTTTCTCTTTCGGAGAGAGTGAGGTTTTTCTTGTAAGAGGCTGACCGAAAACTGCAGGGCCACTTCTGGGCAGGCTTCCAAATGATTACATCTTTCTCACAGGGTTGCCCAGGGCCCAGCCCAAGCTGCCTGGGGCGGGGCCTCACAGTCGTTGGTGGCTGTTGGAGTTAGCTCAGGAGTTGTCTGCAGCCTGCCAGAATTGCTGTGCTTTGAGGCCTTCCTGGGGCACAGATAATGGTCTTGGCCTTTGCACTGAAGACACAGCAGAATTTGTAATTGGCCTGGTTGGTGTGTATGAGATAAAGGAGATGTCATGCTACTCTTCTGAGTATGGCATCCCTTACAGCTGATTACCCTGTTGTGCAGGTGAGTCTAAATGTTTGAAGACTGGCCCCGTTGGTTATGAAACATTTTAACACTGAGCACTGTGACTTTCCAAGGGCATACTTTTGCATATTTCTTAGCCCCATTGATCCTCAGTTTCCTTTCCTGTGAAACAGGGATAGCAGTACTGCCTCCATAGGGTGTTATGTGGCCTAAAAGAGGAAACATATCCAAGTACCTCATCTGGTACCTGGCATATATTTGACACTGCGGCTGCAACTACGGGCTCAAACACAGCAACGGTTGTCCAAGACCAGGTAGTGTTTCTTCTATCTGTTGTACATAGGGTTGCTATGAATTGGACCCACCTTAACGGCACCTAACAACAGAGAACTCCTTATTTTTGATGCATGAGTGGGGAAAACAAAAGATTTTAGTGATAATTTTTCTGTCTTCATTCCTAAGAGTACATTTCTCTGAAAGACTAAGCAGGTATATTGTACTTATTAGTCATGTGTGTCAACGGAAATAAAATTTTAGGTGCCGAGGGTAAGTTCTTCAGACTCTATTCCCTTTCTCTTTTCCCCTTCTAGACCCTGACTGCACCCGCCCCATTTGCAGATGAAACCAGCTGCCAGTGTCAAGCTCCCCACGAAAAACTGTCCATTGCTCAGGCCCGCTTAGGAACACCAGGTGAGGCTACATTTCTTGTTTCCCAAATGGGTACTGTCTTGACATCTTAAGTATTTAAGGGTTCATCATAATTCAAGTAGCACCCACTTTAGATTAGAGGGTTTAGTTTAGAGATTAAAGCCCAGTGCAAGAAAGGTAAACGCTAACGCTGATAAACTGGACCTCCAAAGTAATCAAGTAAAAGATGGAGCAGAATGTGGGAGTTTGGACCCCAGAGCTGACATTTACAAGGTCTTCAGCCTTGGGCAAGCCAAGGAAATGAACTGAATCTGTTTTCTTACATGCAAAACGGGGACAATGATTCCTATTTCATAAAGTTGTTTGTGTTTTTGGTTTTTTTCCCCTGAGAACCAGATTTAGTTAAAAGGATGAAGCCATTTTTTTTATTACGAAGACTTATACAAACCTAAGGCACTAGAATTACTACCATTCTCAAAAGTTTGTGTTTTTAGAATGTTTCTCCAAATGAATTAGAGAGACTGAACTCGGCTACGGAAGTTTGTTCATTCGTTTACTCCTGTACTAGAGGATGGATAGCGTAGTGTGTTATGTGTTGGGCTGCTAACCTCAAGGCCAGCAGTTCGAATCCACCAGCTGCTCCATGGGAGAAAGATGAGGCTTTCTACTTCTGTAAATATTTACAGCCTTGGAAACCTTATACAGGGCCGCTATGAATCGGAACTGACTTGGCAACACACAGTAGTAACAGCAGAGGAAGGATGTGGAAGAGATTTAAAAATAATTATAGAGTACCGTCTCTGTTTCCCAAGAGCTTTCAGTATAATTAAAGAGACAAGATAACTAGAACTGAAATAGAAACCACCAGAAGAATGTATGCATGTGTTTACAGGTTAAATCCTGCAACATAGATAAGATGATGACTAAGGTTATTGGCATTTGTTTGTCATGGAGCAGTCAGAAAAGACTTCAGGGTGGTAGGCTACTGGAGATGATACTTTTGGAAGAAGTAAGGTTTGGACCATCTGGGCAGAAAGTGGAAGGTTATTCTGGGCAGGCAGAACAGGGATAGTGAAAAGTCAGAGGTAGAGAGCTGTGCAGAAGTAAATAAGTAGCATTACAATTGCTACAATGAAATGAGAAATTAGTCAAGTTGAGCAGGTAAGCCTTGAGCCATTTAACTTACTCACCATTGCAAGAAAACTAGTAACCCCAATTTAAAGGAATCCATGGCATAAATCCGTGGCTCTGTAGGATAAGCACTGGACTGCTAACTGCAAGATCAGCAGTTCAAACCTACTAGATGCTCCTTGGAAACTCTACATATGGTTGCTGTGAGTAGGAACCAATTTGACAGCACGTACAACAGCAACAGTGGCATAAAGGACATTTTGCTCAGTTAATAATGACTAATATCTAAGTGCTGGTGTGGCACTGTAGGATAAGCACTGGACTGTAAGGTTGTTTGAATCATAAGGTCAATGGTTCAGACTCATCAGCCACTCCTCGAGAACCCTCCATATGGTCTCTATAAGTTGGAAATAACTCGAAGGCACTTAACAACAACAACAACATCTAAGTGCTTACTATGTATAAGTTCTTTATAGGTATTGTGTTAATTTGCTATCAAAACTCTATGTGTTTTGACCTAGCCTTGATGGCTTGATAATCAGAACTTGACTAGAAGAAGATTAAAAAAAAAAAAGATTTTTTATAAATTTTTTAATAAATTGCTACAATTTGATGAACTTGACCTATACGTATAGATGTAGTGGCTCAAAATACCAACTGAGAGGGAAGGAGTCTTCACATCAAGTGTCAATTCTTACACGTTGGCTACCTAAAATGAGGGGGCGATAAAGGCACGAAGTGACTGGTTTACAAGTTTTCAAGAGGGAGTTTAGTTTAAGAGTGTGTGGGCATCTCCAACAAGTAGAAACAGACCAACAGAAAGAACCTACAGTCATCAAAAGAAAAGAAATAATAAAAATAAGAACAGAAATAACTGAGATGGAAAACAGAAAAACCATAGAAAGAATCAACAGGACAAGAAGCTGGTTCTTTGAAAGGATTAATAAAATTGACAATCCATTGGCAAAACTAACAAAAGAAAAGAGGGAGAAGACAAAAATAACTCACATTAGAAACCACATGGGCGATGTCACAACGGAACCAAATGAAATCAAAAGGGTGATAACAGACCCAGATGACCTCACGGGTGAGCTCTACCTAAATTTACACAGAGTAAAGTAGAAAAACTGAACAGACCCATAACAAAAGAAGAAATTGATCAGGTCATCAAATAACTCCCAACCAAAAGAAGTCCATACCCAGATGACCTCACGGGTGAGTTCTACCAAACATTCAGGGAAGAGCTGTTACCAATTCTACTCAAATTTTTTCAGAATATAGAAGAGGATGGAAAACTTCCTAATACTTTTTATGAAGCAACCATAATCCTCATACCAAAACCTGGGAAGGACATCATTAAAAAAGAAAATTATAGACCAATATCTCTCATGAACATAGACGCAAAAATTCTCAACAAAGTCCTTGCCAACAGAATCCAGCAGTACATCAAAAAAATAATACATCATGACCAAATTTGTTTCATAAAAGGGATGCAAGGATGGTTCAACATTAGAAAAACAATCAGTGTAATCCACCATATAATTAAGAAAAAGGAAAAGAGCCACATGATCATATCCATTGATGCAGAAAAGGCATTTGACAAAATCCAACATCCATTCCTGATAAAAACCCTCAACAAAGTAGGAATTGAAGGGAAACGCCTCAACATAATCAAGAGCATATATACAAAACTAACAGCCTACATCATTCTCAATGGAGAGAAACTGAAAGCCTTCCCTCTGTGGATGGGAACCAGACAAGGATGCCCTTTTTAACCACTCATGATCAATATTGTTTTGGAAGTCTTAGCCAGAGCTATACGGCAGGATAGGGAAATTAAAGGCATCCAAATTGGCAAAGAGGAAGTAAAACTCTCTCTATTTGCAGACAATATGATCCTATACATGGAAAACCCCAAAGACTCAGTAAAAAAAAAAAGCTACTAGACCTCATTGGAAGATTCAGCAAAGTGACAGGGTATAAGACCAACATACAAAAATCTGTTGGATTTCTCTATAGTAACAACGACAGCGCTGAAAAGGACATTAGGCAAACAATACCATTTACAATAGCCGCCCAAAGGATGAAATATTTAGGAATAAATATAACCAGAGAAACAAAGAACCTATACAAAGAAAACGACAAAACACTGCAAGAAACCAAGAGACTTGCAGAAGTGGAAGAACATACCATGTTCCTGGATAGGAAGACTCAACATTGTGAAAATGTCAATACTACCCAAAGCAATTTACACATATAATGCAATCCCAATCCAGATTCCAACCACATTCTTCAAAGAGATGGAGAAGACAATTACAAACTTTATATGCAAAGGAAAGAGACCCAGGATAAGCAAAGCACTGCTTAAGAAGAAGAACAAGGTTGGAGGCCTCTCACTGCTCGATTTCAAAATTTACTATGTGGCTACAGTGGTCAAAAAGCCTGGTATCATGAAAGATACATTGATCAATGGAACAGAATATAGAATCCAGAATTTAACCCATCCACATACAGCCAACTGATTTTCGACAAAGTGCCTAGGTATATTGCATGAGGAGGAGTCTCTTTAACAGATGGTGCTGGCAGAACTGGAAAGTGATATGCAAAAGATTGAAACAAGACCTTTACCTCATGTCCTATAAAAAAACGAACTCAGCATGGATTAAAGACCTAAATGTGAATCCCAAAATTATGAAGGTCATCAATGAAAAAATAGGGATAAATGTGAGGGCTCTAATTCAGGGTATACACAGACTACCAAATATTTTGAAAATTACACACAAAAAAAGTAAACAAAATAGATGATTGGGACATACTGAAAATTAAAAACTTATGTGCATCAAAAGACTTCACCAAAAGAGTAAAATGGGAACCCACAGAATGGGAAAAAATCTTTATCGGATAAGATTTTTATCTTATCAGGACTCATCTCTAAAATATATAGGAAACTATAACACCTCTACAAGAAAAAGACAAACAACCCAATTAAAAAATGGGCACAGGACATGAACAGCCACTTCACCAAGGAGGAGATCTGGGCAGCCAACAAACATATGAAGAAATGTTCACGATCACTAGCCATCAGAGAGATGCAAATCAAAACAACAATGAGATATGATCTCATACCAGCAATAACAGCAAAGATCAAAAAAGTAGAGGACAATAAATGCTGGTGAGGATGTGGAGAGACTGGGACCCTCCTACATTGTTGGTGGGATTGCAAAATGGTCCAACCACTCTGGAAAGCAATATGTCGCTTTCTCAGAAGGTTGGAAATAGAAATACCTTATGACCCAGAAATTCCTATACTTGGTATTTACCCACAAGAAATACGAGCCATAACACGAGTAGGTATATGCACACCAATGTTCCTAGCAGCACTATTTACAACAGCAAAAACATGGAGACTGCCTAAATGTCCATCAATTGAAGAATGGATAAACAAACTGTGGTACATACAAACACTGGAATACTATGATACCTTGAAGAACAACAAGGAAGCTGCAAGCCACTGCATAATGTGGATGAACCTTGAGGACATTATGCTGAGTGAAATTAGTCAGTCACAAAAGGATAAATACTGCATAGGACCATTATTGTAAAAGACTAAGAAAAAGAACCCAACCAAAAGGGGTGAAATATATATGTATAACTGCTGATCACCGGGATGTATGGGATGAGAGGAGGGGAGGGAGGGAGGGGAAGATAGAGCACAGGGTAGGGAATAGACACAGGAAAGCTTGGATACTCTGGTGGGGGCTATATACAAGAAAGGGGAGGGAAGTGGAAGAACAAGGCAGATGGGAGAACAGTTAGGCAGGTTCACATAGGCTAAGTGGGACAGAGGTAAATGATGATGTATGCACAACCTTGGAACAACAGGGCTTCCGGATACAGGGATTGAGACATGGTTTGAAAGGTGAAAGAGGGGAATAATGTTAACATGCTTGGCTGTCTTTTGAATCTTGGTTTCCCTTGCCTACCATTGTGAAATAGACACTTGGGGCAGGGGGTGGGGGAGGAATAGCCAGAAACATCACGATAGAAAGTTTGTAATTCTGTCTTCAGCCTGTAACTGATTGGAATACCTTAAAGGGGGCTAGAAATTGCCCAGTGAAAGAGACCTGTGGAGATTTTGCATTGCATAAGACCATAGGTGGAAATCAGAACCCCATCCAGAATTGTCTGAGGTGGTAAATTTCCACTGGAAAGGATAAGTAGACCAGCCTGGAGTGGCTAGAAGAACAGAAGATACTTTGTGAAGAAAAACCAGCAGGAAAAATCAGAAACAATAATGGCAGTATGATTGATTATTACAAGAATAAGTAAGCTTGGGAGCCATCAAGGCAAGTGGTCGGGTGCCCTCAGAGTAAACTTCCTTCCAAGACTAAGACTCAAGGGGAATACACAAGTAGGCATGTGGTCTGGCTGGTGACCACGTTGGTCACTGATAAGGGGAAGAGAGGAAAAACAGCAATGAAGTTGAGATCTAAGTCTGACCACATTCAATAGACTCCTGTGAACCCGGGTGGAGACCTGGATGGCCAGCAGTATGGCAAGACCTGGGGACTCCTGGACCCAGAGGCAGTGACATGGCCACGGAGAACTAGAGTGGAGAGTGAGGCATCCAGCTGATATGAAGTGAGGGGAGATGCACAAGAACACCCATACTTGCAGATGGTACCCACTTGACCTGGCTTCAATGGCTGGATGATCAGAACTTGACTAGAACAAAGAAGAGGGAAGAAGAAGAAGAAAAAAAAAAGTAACCCACTACAATTTGATGAATTTTACCACCTATATGTATGGATGTCGTAGCTCAAAAAAGGGAACAAATCTTTTCAGCAAGGATCACTCCCACCCCCTCGGTACACAGGGGTGACAGGGATGGGCAACTTAGACATTGGCTACCCAAAATGGGGGGAGGGGGGCTATAAAGGCAAGAAGTGACTGGTTTATAAGCTTTCCATAGGAAACCTAGTTCCAGACGGGGCAGGGATAGGTAGAACCTCCATTGAATGATTTCCAATCTCTTGGGACCCGGCTGGCGAAAGGAAATGGGGATAAGACTCTTGTGGTACAATAGTGAATAATTGCCATCAGAACTGACTGTGAGGGTCGGAAATGTAGAGGTAAATAAATGTCTTTTGACAAAAGGAGCGGAGGTCCATGGGACCATCAAATGAGAAGAACGGAGAGCGTTACCTTACCCAGAGATGCAGTGATTCCAGGGATGGAGAGAGAGACGATGACGAGTACTGATGGAGCGGCTGGGGACACTGGACTCAGGGAGGGAGAGGGGCTGTGTGCTGACAGCCCTGCGGGGTGTGTGTGTGTAGTCCTGTGGGGTATACCCTTTGGTGATTTGGTGATTTGATGATGCATGCAAGGGATTGTAATCAATGCAATGAAACGAAATAGGATAGGATGAATGTAAAACCGATGCTCTCCCATGTAAACCTATATAATTCACAATAAAAACTTAAAAAAAAAAAAGAGTGTGTGGGAGAAAGTAGAGTCCCCACTGAAGAGTTTTCATCTTGTCTAGAGGGGCCTGGTGAAAAGATATGGGGATAAGATTCTTATGATTCAATAGCACAATAGCAAGTAATTGTTATCATGAGTAATTGTGACCATCACAACTGTAAAGGTAGAAGTTTTGTAGCAAAAACAGGGAAGTAGTTCATCTTACAGTCCAGAAACAGAGGACCCTAGGACCATCAAGGGAGAAGAGCACAAGTGGAGTGCAGGACCCTATCCAAAGAAGTAGCAACACCAGAGATAGAAGCAGAGATAAGAACATGGAGAGGGGAGCAGCTGAGGACTCTAGACTCATGGAAAGAGAGGGACTGAGTGTTGGTGGCCAGGAGGCAGACTTGCAGAATGTGCCCTTTGGTTGTTTACATGAGTCTATATTTCTGAGTGTTTCTATGTACATCCCCCCAAAAAAACCCAACCAAAACAAGACAAAAAAAAAAACAGAGGGAATGGAAGCAAATATTGTTGAATGGTGATGCACGGAGAAGATTGTAATCATTTGCAATGAAATGATGGTGTAAAGCCGATGTTCTCCAATGTAAACTATCACTCAGTTCACAATAAAAACTTTAAAAAAGAAAAAAAAAAAAAACCACTCTATGTGTTTAGTACTTTTAATATTTCACAGATTAGGAAATTAAGGTTTAGAGAAGTGAATCTGCACAAGGTCATAGGAGTAGTCAGAGTTACCTGGAGTGTTGTTGAAACACAGATGGCTCCAGGATTTCTCATGCAGTCTAATTGGGATGGGGCCCAAGAATTTACATTTCTAAGAAGCTCCCAGGTGATTCTGATGCTACTCTTTGAATGAACACACTGAGAGAACCACTGGGAAGTTGGAAAATTAGGTTGAACTCAAATCTGTTTGTGTTAGAACCTGAGCCCTTGATCACAACACCCTTTAAGAATAGTTTTCAAGAGAGGGACAAGAGGAGGAGGGTAAGCAAAGTTAGTCAACTTTCACAGTGAGTTTCTTTTGAGACAGGCAACAAAACGTTTAAGGAGCAGCTAAGCCAGTTGTTCCCAAACCTTAGTGTGCTAAGATGTCACTTTGACGGTATTTTCAATCACCTCATATGATGCAATTATATGAAGAGAAATGTGGCATCAGGATTGGTGGAAGACTCATTTACAATCTGCGACATGCAGATGATACCACCTTGCTTGCTGGAAGTGAAGAGAACTTAAAATACTGATGAAGATCAAAGATTACAGACTTCAGTATGGATTTGCACCAGTGATGAACCAATAAATAGCATCAC
>NW_006408536.1:8363839-8364772 GCF_000296735.1 Chrysochloris asiatica
GTTTCATTCTGTTGTGTATAAGGTCACTGTGAGTCAGAACTGACTTGATAGCATCTAACAGCAACAATAATATTGGACTATCAGGATAGTGAATGAATCTGTCTTGAAGAAATAGGATGTGACAGGACGGGGGAATGTTTTGTTCTGCTGTATATAGGTAGGGTCGCTATGAGTCGGAACTGACTTGATTGCACCTACCAAGAAGAATCACCTGGTAAACATTTTAAAGAAGCAGAACCCCTGCTCTGCTCCTTCTTAAAAAATATGTAAAAATAATTTGTAATGGGACCCAGGTATGAGCAGTTTAAATAAACAGTCCAGGTGTTTCTGAAGGTGGTGGTCTACACATCAAGAAATGCTGATCCAGCAATAAACCCTGGGGATGCTAAATGGAAGTCCAGGTGGTTATGACGAGAACAGATTTGGCCTAAAGTTCAAGGGTCAGTTCTGAACAGTAGAAAAGGGTATGCCATTTCCAGGGAAAAGAAAGGGAAGTAGCATGCAATGTCTACCTGGTGGTAGATGCAGTGCCCTTTCCTCTCTCTCTCTCATTTAATCCTTACAAAAACTATGTGAGATGTGGATTATTATGTCCTTTTAACAGATGAAGAAAATGAAACTTGGAGAACTGAAAAGTAGCTTGTCAAATATCCTAGATGACTGGGTAGAGCTTGGATTGGGCCTCAAGTTCCTTTAATCTCCAATCCCTGCTTTGTCCACCATAGCATGCTGCCTCCAAGACCGGGAATCAAAACAAGCTCAAGCTTTCAACTGAGGGTGAAAAGTGGGTGAAAAGTGTGTGAACTAGAAAGACCAACAATAGTTGGAATCGTCTGCAGGGTCAGGGCCATCTGCCAAATTCATTGCTATTTCATCAGCTCCTAGAGAAATACTGGTCATGCAGTGTGTGCTCTGGAAAAAAAAAAAAAAAAA
>NW_006408536.1:8365132-8366428 GCF_000296735.1 Chrysochloris asiatica
AACAACAACAACAACAACAACAATAAACCTGTTTAGTAGTTGGCTGCAAATTGAGCCCTGGGTTGGGGTGAGTTCAGTGTCAGACCTAAAGGGTGACTAAGTCTTGGGGTTCCACCGGTCTCTATCCAATCAGTAAGCCTAATCTCAGAACAAAAATTTTGAGTAAATGAATAAATGAATGAAGGTTTCAGACAAGAGAAGGAGCTTGTCCTCTGGAAATAGAAGCAGAGAGAATCTGGTCTACTGCGTTGACCTGGCAAATGGCTAGTTGTCTGAGATTGGGCACTTGTATGCTGCCTATCCACCAAGCAGTTTAAATCTGAGACTCAAATTAGAATAAGATGGTCATGCATTTTGAAATAGCTATGTATCTCAGATGGTGTTATTAAAAAGTTATCCAAGGGAATCTATGATGTTCATTGGTATCTCTGGTCAGGGAACTTTTGCTAGAAATTTCTTTATTTAAAATTTCTAATACCAGTGTTAAGGGGTGATGAGGAGCGAATTCTTTGATTACCTGGAAGATACATATTGGCCATAAACCATATTCTGATAAACCGCTGTTTTACTGTTATTAAGTACCATTGAGTTGGTTCTGACTCATAGCGGCCCCGTATAGGGTTTCCAAGGAATGGCTGGTGAGCCTAAACTATTAACCTTGAGATTCAAACCGACCTTGCAGTCCAGCGCATCAACACGCAGCGCTACATATTAGAGTTGTTTTTGTTGTGTGCCGTTGAATCAGTTCAGACTCATAATGACTTTGTATAGGGTTTCCAAGGAGCGACTGGTGGGTCTGAACTGCCACCTTTAGGTTCAAATTGACCTTGCGGCCCAGTGCTTACTCTACAGTGCCACACTGGGGTTCTCAAACTTTAACATTTTTTTTTAAGTTTTTATTATGAATTATGTGTTAGTTTACATGGGTGAACATTATCTTTACATTCATCCTATCATATTTTGTTTCATTGCAATGATCACAATCCTCTTCATGCATCTTCAAACAACCAAAGGATACTCCCCACATGCCTGCCCCTCGGTTGCCAGCCCACAGTCCTTCTCCCTCCCTGAGTCTAGAGTCCCCAGCCACTCCTTCTGTCCACATCATCATCTCTGCCTTCATCCCTAGTGTCACTGCCTCCTGGGACAAGGT
Organism: Chrysochloris asiatica; assembly: GCF_000296735.1. Classification (NCBI taxonomy): domain Eukaryota; kingdom Metazoa; phylum Chordata; class Mammalia; order Afrosoricida; family Chrysochloridae; genus Chrysochloris; species Chrysochloris asiatica. The sequence goes on from NW_006408536.1 coordinate 8,366,286, forward strand.
CTCGCACTTTGCTTTTCTCCCCGATGGTTCCAGGGATCTCTGCTCCTGGACTGCAAAATCAGCCACTCCCCTCCTTTTGTTACCAAACATTTACTTTTACCTTTCCAACACTCACTGTCAGAGCTGATAGCAATCATTCCCTA
>NW_006408536.1:8366553-8392360 GCF_000296735.1 Chrysochloris asiatica
CATTTTGGGTAGCCAATGTCTAAGTTCCCCCTCCCTGTGGACACTGTGTACTAAAGGGGTAGGAATGATCCTCACTGTAGAGATTTGTCTGCTCCTTTGCCATACTGTATCCACAAGCATAGGTCAAGTTCATCCACTTGTAGTGTGGGTTACTCTTTTTTCTTTCCCCTCTTCTTTCTTCCTCTAGTTGTGTTCTGATCATCCAGCCATTGATGTCAGGTCAAATGGGTACTATCTGCAAGTATGGGTGTTCTTGTGCATCTTCCCTCACTTCATATCAGCTGGATGCATCACAGTCTGTTCTAGTCCTCTAGGGCCATGTCCCTGCCCCTGGGCCCAGGAGTCCCCAGGTCTCATCATACTGCTGGTTAACCAGGTCTCAATCCAGGTTAACAGGAGTCTATTGAATGTGGTCGGACTTAGTTCACAACTTCACTGCTGTTTTTCCCCCACTTCCCCTTGTTGGTGACCAACGTGGTCAGCAGCAGGACTATAAGCCTGCTAGTGTATTCCATTTGAGTTTCAGTCTTGGAAGGGGGTTTGCCTTGAGGGGACCTGACCACTTGCCTTGATGGCTCCCTGGGGAACAACTTGCTTGTTCTTGTAGTAGTCAATTGGACTGCTATTACCGATTTTTTTTTATATTCCCTGCTGGTCTTTCTTTCAAAAAGTATCTTCTGTTCTTCTAGCTGCTCCAGACTGGTCTGCTTGTCCTTTTAAGTGGAAATGTCCCACCTCAGAAGGTTCTGGATGGGTATCAGGATTCCACCTGTGGTCTTGCGCAATGCAAAGGCTCTGCAGGGAGCCTCCTTCACTGGGCAAGTTCTAGCCCCATTTTAGTTATTCCAAACAGTTATAGGCTGAAGACGGACTTACAAGTCAAGCTTTGACATTTTTTTTTTTTATCTCAGGGATGTTTGTTAAAATGCAGATTGCTGAGCTCCACCGCAGAGTTTCTGATTCAGTAAGTCTGGGATGAGAGACTTGAGAATGGACACTTTGGACAACTTCTCTAGTGATGCTGCTGGTCTGGGGACCCTGCTCTGAGAACCGCTGCTTAAGAGTAGTAGTTGGCAGTGGGTGGAGAGGAGAGAGTGTCAGGGATATTATCCAAACATCATAATTGTTGGAGAATTGTATTGTTCATAGAAAAGCTCAGAGAATTTTTTTAAAATCTTGCTGTTAGACTCCTATTTAAGAAACACGAGAAACAAGAAACATCATTACTTTTTTGAAGGGATTGGTAATTTTCAAGAGTAGTAAACAACTACTTTTGTGTGGCACTGTCATGAGAATTTCATCAAAGAGACAAAAACAGACTAGAATTTGGTGTTTATAATGTTCTTAAAATGACAGTTACAGCCGAAACCTAAAAAGAATATTCTGTGACATACATTGGCACTAGAGCATTCCTATGGTGCTGTTTGCGGGGTCCTTGCATTTGAAGAGTTGTAGCTAGAATGGTGAAATAGCACAGAAAGAAAAGCACTGGAAGATAAGTACTGGACTGCTAACCGAAAGGTAGACAGTTCAAATCTACCAGACACTTCTCGGAAACCCTATATAGGGTCACTATGAATTGGAACAGACTAGATGGAAGTTAACACCTACAATAACAATGCTTCTAGACAGATGCTTCTTTGTGAAGGACCACCGGTAGATCTCCTTCATCCTAACTTTGTCTCTATAGATTACTGAGTTTCTGTAAAGCTCCAGTGAATGCTGCTTCAGGAGACTTTTGTTGATTTTTGGAGATATTTCTCAGTTCAATAAAAGAATTCATCCATGTTTATTGGTTGACTTTTGTAAGGCCACAGAATAAAAATCAGAACTTTTGGCCTTCAAAATTGCTATTTAATTGTACTCACTTTAAAAACTTACATTTAATTAGATTCCTCAAAGATACAAAATAAAATTAAAACTCCAAGGGAGTACTGGTATGCTGCTGTAAGATAAGCACTTGACTGCTAATGGCAAAGTCGGCAGATCAAACTGATCAGTCGCTTCTTGGAAACCCTATACAGGATCATTATGAGTTGGAACTGACTCAAAGGCACTTAACAATAGCAACAATAATACTCCAAGAGTGACATTAATTTAAAAAAAAAACAAAACTTGGAACTTAACTGTATATATTCTTAGCAATCTGCTGAACTGAAGGGAGACTAAGTGAGGCTAGCATGTGTCTAGCCTCTTTTAATTTCATCTGAAGTATCATTTGTGGCTCCAGAGAATCCTCAGTTCTTGTTCTTAGAAAGCATGTATCAAAACTAACTTTCTTTTTATGGCTAAGATTCTATTGTTTGTATAGACCATGTCTTGTTGATCATTTCATCAGTGTCTTTCTGGCTTTATCCACTAGACTTAGCACACATTTATCATGTATCAGGGGAATGGGAGACCATTGGTAAAAGAATATTACTACATTAACTGTGAGAATAAGCTTTCATGGCGTGACCCAGGAATAAATAATAATAATAATAATAAATATACATTGTTGTTGTTAAGTGTCGTCAAGTCAGTTCTGATTCATATTGACTCTGTATAGGGTTTCTGAGGAGCAGCTAGGGAGAAAAAAATTAAAACATAGTTAATGGTTCCACTAATGTCAGGCAAACAAAGTTTGAGTTGTATTTTGGTTCAAAAATTGCCAAGAAACATTTTTGCTTAGTCACTGCAAACAAATGACAAACAAAGCAAGCTGCTGTCTCAAAACCCAGAAGCTACACTGAGTTGTTTTATTATGATTGTTTTGCAAAAAGAACACAACTTTAAGGTCAGAAAGGAGAAGAGGAAATAAGAAGCCTCTTCATTGACTGAGTAACAAGACGTATGTTTTATAAGTTGTCATTCTCTCCTTAACCAGCTATATTTTAAGACTTAATTCAATTGTGTATGATATGTTGTGCTGTAGGATCAGCACTGGACTGAGAATCACAAGGTCCAGCATTTCAAACCCCCACCAGCTGGTCCTCGAAAACCCTATACAGGACTGCTGTGAGTCAGACCCGATTCAACAGCACTTAACAACAACAACAATATGTTTTATAAACTTGAGTCTGCCCAGAGTTGGAACATATATTCATAAAAGAAGTACAGAGAAACTCTGTTCACAGCACTTAGCTCTTTGACCTTGTTTGTGAGGTCATAATGCTCCAAGTAAGCAATTGGAAGTAGCACCTTTGAGCTTAGCTCAGCTAGACCCACTAGGTGAGGCATATATTCGGAGGCAGAGAGAATCACTCGTCTTTATTGAGCTAAAGAAAAAGTCCAAGTGATTATTTCATGTTGTTGTTACGTGCTGTTGACTTGATTCAGACTCGTAGTGACCCCATGTGACAAAGTAGACCTGCCTCCTAGGAGTTCCTAAACTGTCATCTTTCTGGGAGCAGAACACCACGTCTTTTCTACCATGGGTCCACTGTGTGGGTTTGAAATAATTTCATAGGTTCCCTTTCATTAAAGCTGACTTTTTCTTTTCCTTTTTTCCAAGTAATAATATCAATATTTTTTTCCTCCTCCCCCCTTTTTTTTCTTTGATGTACAAAAACAAAACAAACAAACAAAAAAACCATGCAGGGATATATAATCATTTAAACAACCCAAGGTCACATTCTGGAAGCCAGTCTCCTGGCCACCAGCATGAGTCTAGAGTCCTCAGCGGCTCTATCTTTCCACGTCATCATCTCTTCCTCCATCTCTGGTGTCTCTCTTTCTCTGGGTAGGGTCCCACATTCATAAAGCTGACTTTTTCTTAAAGGGAAATTCCCTTCTGATTTCCTATTTTCTTTCTCAAAAAAAGGACTTATATTATTCTGTTTCCAGAATATGAAGTTCCCAAACTTACTTATTTCTTCAAGAGACACATTAATACATTTTGCTTTATTTATATGCCACCTATACTCCAATATGGAAACCTTATATAGGGTCACTATGGGTCGGAATCGACTCGACGGTGCGCATACTCCATACTCACACAACAACATACTCCAATATACTTATTAATATTTCTTTAAATGTACTCATTTTAAGAACTTACATTTAATTTACTTTAAAAATCGTATCACCACCATTAATAGAAAATAATATCACTGTCTATAACTTTTTGTTGTTGTTAGGTGCCAATGTGTTCCAACTCTTACTGACTCTGTACAATAGAAGGAAACATTGCTTGGCCCTGTACCATCCTCACATTTACTACCCATTGTTGGTTTGCAGCTACTTTGTCAGTCCATCTCATTTAGGATCTCCCTCTTTGTCGCTGACCAACTGGGTAGTATTTCGTTCTGTTGTGCATGGGGTCACTATGAGTCAGAACTGCCTCAATGGTACCTAACAGTAACAACTCCACTTTACCAAGCTTGATGTTCTTCTCTAGGACTGGTCCCTCCTGATAACATGTCCAAAGTATGTGAGGCCAAGTCTCATCATCCTCACTTCTATGGAGTATTCTGGCTGTATTTCTTCCAACACAGATTTCTTGGTTCTAACAGCAGTTCATTCATTCAATATTCTTCTCCAACACTGTAATATAAATTCTTCAGTTTGCCTTATTCATTATGTAGCTTTTGCATGCATATGAGGCCACTGAAAATCCATGGCTTGGGTCAGGTGCACCTTAGTTTTCAAACTGACACCTTGAAGACTAGGGTGCACTTTAAAGGGGTCTTTTGTTTAAAAAAGGTATTTGGAATGAAGAAGTTGTTGGTCTTAAAGAATTCTGTGATGCGATCTCCAGCATTGTTTCTATCACTAGGCAATTTCACACTGAAGAAGTTGGTAGAATTCTTCAATTTCACCATCACTGGCTTTAGTGGTTGGTGCATAAATTTGAATCATAGTGCTATTAACTGGTCTACCTTGAAGGCATATGGATATTCTCGTATCACAGACAACTTTGTATTTCAAGACAAATCTTGATGTATTTCAAGACAAATTTTTTTTAATGATGAATGCGATGCCATTCCTCTTCAATTTGTCATTTCCGGCATAGTAAACCATGTCATTTTCAGATTAAAAAATGATCAACACCAGTCCATTTCAGTTCACTAATGCCTAGAATATTGTGTTTCATTTCATTTTTGACAATTTCCAGTTTCCCATGATTCATACTTCATATAGTCCATGTTTTGATTATTAACGGATATTTACAGCTGTTTCTCTTCATTTTGAGCTGTGCCCCACCAGCAAATGAAGTTCCCAAAGGCTTTACTCCATTCACGTCTGCACAGTAAACTCTACTTTGAGGAGGCAGCAATTCCTCAGTCTTATTTTGAGTGCCTTTCAACCTGAAGGGCTCATCTTCCGGCACTATATCTGACAACATTCTGGTGCTCTTCATGTTTCAATAATAAATATTCTGGTGCTCAGTGTTTCACTAAATATTCAGAAGTAATCCTCTCGTTCTTAGTTGGTCTTCGTCTGGAGGCTCAGCTGAAACCTGTCCACCATGGGTGACCCTGCTGGTATTTAACATACCCGTGGCATAGTTCCCAGAATCACAACAACACTCAAGCAACCATAGTACAATGAACTAATAGACAAGGGTTGTTGTTAGGTGCCATCGAGTCAGTACCAACTCATAGCAACCTTATGCACAACAGAATGAAGCACTACCTGATCCTGGGCCAAACTCACTACTGTTGCCATGCTTGAGTCCATCCATGCTGCCACTTGGCCAGTCCATCTTATTAGGGTCTTCCTCTCTTTCTCTGACCCTCCACCTTACCAAACATGATATCCTTCTCCAGTGACTGCTCCCTCCTGACAATATGTCTGAAGTATGAGAGACAAAGTTTGGCCATCTTGGCCTCCAAGGAGCACTCTGGCTACATTTCTTGCAAAACATACCTATTGGTTCTTTTGGCAGCCCATGGCACTTTGAATATTCTTTGCCAACACCATAACTCAAAGGCATCAATTCTTCTACGGTCTTCCTTATTCACTGTCCAGCTTTTGCATGCATATGAGATTATTGAAAATAACAGGGCTTGGGTCAGGCGCACCTTAGTCCTCAAGCTGACATCTTTGCTCTTCAACGCTTTATAACGGTCTTGTGCAGCAGATTTGCCTAATGCAATACGTCATTTGATTTCTTGACTGCTGCTTCCATGAGTGTTGATAGTCGTTCCAAGAAGAATGAAGTCTTTGACAACTTCAGTCTTTTCTCCGTTGATAAGAATGTTGTTTATTGGTCTAGTGGTGAAGATTTTTGTTTTCTTTACATTGAGATGTAATTCATACCAAATACTGTGGTCTTTGATCTTCATCAGTAAATATTTTAAGTCTTCTTCACTTTCATCAAGCAAGGGTGGGGAGTCATATATAACGTAACGTCATTACATGAATGACATCTGTCACCTTTGCCATTTTCTGCTGGCTGGAAGAAACAAGTCACAGGGCCCACCAACAGTCAAGGGACAAAATTAAAGGTGTGAATGTCAGGAGGTTGGAGCACCTTGGGATCCCCTTAGAGTCTGTGTACCACAGCCCTAGAATATTGGGCTCTAATCATTGCCAAAGTTCCAGCTTCACAGGTCATTGGTTCCCGACATAGGTGCTCTAGAGAATCTTCAGATAGCTAAGAGAATGTCAGAAAAGTATCAAACAAAAGATCAAACTAAACATACAAACTAAAAAAGGCACACTCTATTAAAAAAGTTTCATTATGGGTAATTTCAAATACTACCAAATACACAACAATGTAACGAACATTTATGTGTCTGCCACCCATCCCCCCAACAACTAGTCGTCTCCCATTTGCACCCCCATCTGCTCTTTGCTCCTAAATTATTTGACACAAATTCCTAGATTTTCAATCATTTCCTCCATAAATATTTTTGTGTTTCTGTATAAAAAATAAGTACTCTATTTTAAAACATAATCATTTTACCATTATCCCATCCAAAAATCTAACATCACTGATTCTTTAATATTAACACATCTCTAGTGTTCCAATTTCCATCATGCCTTTTTAGTTTGTTTGAACCCACATCCAAATAATGTCTACATATTACTACTGGCTACCTAGCTTTTTAAATCTTTAAAAATATACAGGTCCCTCTTCCTTCTCTCTTTCTCTTTTCCTTGAAGTTTGTTTGTTGAAGAGACTCGGTTCTTTTTTCTTTTTTTTTTTTTGTCCAGTAGAATTTTCCAGAGTCATGAAATTGCTGACACACTACAAGTTTTAAAAGTGAGCTTATTGCACAATCAACTCCACAAATACTTTCAAAGATTTACTAAATGGTCTTTTTCTCAGTAATTATGTCATCTTTACTTACTTTTCTTTCCTCCCTGCTTCCTGAATTCATTTATGTTGATCACCTCTGAATCAATAACAAAAAGTTCTGTAAAACTGCCATCTGCTTTTCCCTGGGGTTTATATCTTAAAACAAATTTTCTTCAATTGAATTCAAATTGAATAAGAGCATTGAAACCAAGGATCCCTCATTAGACAGTTTGTTATTTCAAAGCATTTTCTATGTACTGTGCCTTATTTAGAATACAGTAGCATCTTGCAAAGGCAATTCTGTTTGCTCAAAATGGTGTCTAATTGGAAATAATCGCAATTCCTTCTCTGACTTAAAGTCTCTCAGGGTTGTTTTTTTTTTAATTTGAGAAATTTAATTTATTAGAAACATTGTAGCATCTGAGTCTATTAATGGAACAGTCTTTTTTCTTTATGTTCCAAATTAATGAGCTTGTACTGCATCAAGAAAGAATCATAATTTAAAACCTAACCCTTGACGATCACTCAGTGGATGCTTGTATTGATTTATTATTATTATTATTATTTTTACTGTACCTTTACAAAAACAATATAATATAAGACATGCAAGTGGTTTACAAAGTCCATGGGACACTCCGACTTATAAAGGAAACTAGTATTCCCTTTCTCTCCCAGTTTCCATCCTTGATTCTTTTTCTCTGTAGGGACCCCATGACAACTTTCTAAAATGTTGTTGACATCTCTCCTTCACTGTCATTGCCTTTCTTGTTTTCTCTGCCCTTGGCTCTTTTCTGTATTGTCTGTGGTGTTTTGGGAGGAAGTAGAGGTAAATGTGCGTGTTCAGTCCACCATGTTGAACCAGTAGCCTTCATATCTCTTGTTTAGGAACACTGCTGGGGCCTCATATGTCTCTTTGCTTCTTAATGCAAAAACAACAAGTCTTTGTCACCATGAAAAAGAGGGTGCTTAAGACAAGAGCACTTTGGTATGAGAAACTACTTGTTTCTCCTACCATCCCTTTTTGGATTCTCTTTTGGAATTTTCACTTTTTCATTAATTTTTTTGACAAGTCAGAAAGATGTAAAAGTTGGTAATATATATAATTTTACAACAAATACAGTAGGTATCTTCCAGGTATTCAGGATGAGCTACAACCCTTTTCTCCCACTTTAAGTAAAAAAGAATAATTCTGTGGAATTCTCTCTCGGACTTGGAACGCCTGGATCTTTGGCCTGATTCATAAGTACTGTGATTCTGCAGTTTCTCATATAGTCTCTTGGTGAAATGTTTTCATCTTCCTGACTGCCCAGAACGCTATATGTCACTGTGAAAGTGTCTGCTGTGCTCTTGTCATTCTTGACTTTTCTAGGAAAGACTGTGGTTTTAGTTACTCACTTTTAACCCTGAATACCACTCTGAAATGCAACTTTTGAACCCTGACTCTCTTCCCTTGGGGTATATATCCCTATTTCTTATCATACCAAAGAGGCTAGGGCCAACCTTTGTGCAGTAGTTTTCTGGTAAATGGTTAACAGCCAACTCTTTGGAAAGAAATAAGCCCCAATTTGTAGCATTTGCTGATTTCCATGGCGTAAATATTTCTACTATGGATAATTTCAGAGTACCCTTATGCAACTTGGAGGTAGGAAAAAGGTATTCTACTTACTTTTTTTTTTTTTTTTTTTTAAAAACAGAACTTTTTATTGTGAATTGAGTGAAGGTTAACAGAGCAGATCATTGCTTTACTTTCAGCAAATCCTATACTTGGCTTCATTACAATGATTGCAACCCCCTCCATGCACCATCAGCTCACAGTACTTCCCTCCATCCACTTGCACCCTTGCATGTCTCCTTTTTTTAAAAAAAAAGTTTTTATTGTGAATTATGTGATAGTTTACATGGGAGAACATTAGCTTTACATTCATCTTACCATATTTCATTTCATTGCAATGATTACAATCCCATCCATGCATCATCAAACAACCCAAGGGCATCCCCGCAAGCCTGCCCCCCGGCCGTCAGCATACAGCCCCTCCCTCCCTGAGTCCAGAGTCCCCAGCCACTCCATCTTTCTATGTCATTGTCTCTGCCTCCATCTCTGGCGTCACTGTTTCTCTGGGTAGGGACCCGCTCTGCGCTCTTCTGCCTTGATGGTCCCAGGGACCTTCGTTCCTGGACTGCAAGATCAACCACTCCCCTTCAACTTACTCTTGTGAGAGTGTAAGCAGACCACTGACTCTGAGGATAGGACTCAAGGGTCTTCATCAGGACTTTCAGACTCAAGAATGAAGTCGTTTGTCTTTTCCACTGAGCCCCTCCCTCAGTTACTCCTGCCTTGATATTCTTGATGCACTGACTCTGTTGGCACTTTGTCTATGCCCAGTCTGAATCTACTTGCACAAAAACCCCATTATAGTATTCTGTTTCTCTTTCCCATTGGCTAAAAATGTGTATTCTGATTCTGTCTTAATTCTGATATTGCTTTTTAAACTCTGCTTTGATGTCCTCAAAAGAACCTCTTTTTTTACAGCAAGGATCATTCCCACCCCCTTCATACACAGAGTACACAGGGATGGGCAACTTGGACATTGGCTACCCAAAGTGGGGGTGGGGGGGCTACAAAGGCGAAGTGACTGGCTTACAAGCTTTCAAGAGGGAACCTAGATCCAGAGGGCGTGAAGGAAGGTAGAATCTCTACTGAGCAGTATCCAATCTGTCTAGGTGGGGCTGATGAAAGGAAATGTGGATAGGTCTCTTGTGATACAGTGGTGAATAATTGTTATGAGGACTGATTTTGGGGCTGGAAATGTAAAGGTAGACGTTTTGTAGCAAGGAGGGGAGTGATTGACTTTGCAGTCTAGGAGAAGTCACTGGGACCATCAAGGGAGAAGAGCAGAGAGCGGGACCCTACCCAGAGAAGCAGTGATGCCAGAGATGGAGGCAGAGACGATGACGTGGAGAGATGGAGCAGCTGGGGACTTTAGACCCAGAGAGGGAGAGGGGCTGTGTGCTGATGACTGGGGGCAGGCTTGCAGGGTATACCCTTTGGTTGGTTGATAATGCATGGAGGGGATTGTAAACATGGCAATGAAACGATATACTATAGGATGAATGTAAAACTAATGTTCTCCCATGTAAACCATCACATAATTCACAATAAAACATTTTTTTAAAAAGTACCTCTTTTAAAAATTAATCTGACATACTAATTAAAACTCATAGTATGTAGCAATTATATCTTATCCAGGTCAGATTCCTTGTGGCACTGCACAGATAGAAGAATCTGGTAACTGGGATTCCTTTTTCTGTTGTGCTGTTGACACTGTTTTCTTTCTCCCCCACAGTTGACAGGCCCGTCAGGGTGTATGCAGATGGAATATTTGACCTCTTCCATTCAGGTCATGCAAGGGCACTTATGCAAGCAAAAACACTGTTCCCCAACAGCTACTTGTTGGTAGGAGGTAAGACATGCATTTTCTCTTTTTCCAGATAACTCCTCTATATTCTTAAAATCTCATGTTGTTAATGCTGCTTCCAAGCCAGTCCATACTGGCTCACTTGTTCCCTGTCTGATATTTAAAATGATGTTTATAAATCACACTACTCATCTTCAGTGAGTGAGAGAGTCACAGTACCACTGAGGGTGACTATTTCATGTTTTCCATTAGTGCCTTTTTCCTTGGGTTAGAGGCATAATACAATTTATGTTTCTAAAAATTTTAAGAAGGTTAGAAAAGCAACGTTATTCTGATTTCAAATTTTGGAGAGCTGAGGGGATTCAGGGTGATTACATGCAAACAAAGTCATTGTCTAAATATTTGGTGTGACTTAAGGTCAGTGTTGTGCTAACAGTAGTGGCTTATGCCAATTCTAATTAAGTAGCTGGATTTATACATAGTATAATAAAGAAACAGATTTATATACTCCAATAATCTCAGCTCACAATGAAAGGACTGACTTGCTTCATAAGCTTGTGGAGAGAGAATGCAGATGGAAATTTTCCTCCTCCAGAAGACCTACATATTTCAGTTTGGGTAAAACGGACTCTCCTTGACCTTAAAGATAGATGAGGAGTCTGTTTAGCTTCTGGAAGCAGTAGTATGTCCATTCACCATGGTAAGTTTTGGTGGCATTACATGATCTAGGCACCATCATCATCTTATTGTTCTTGTTATTATTAGGTGCCAGCCAGTTGGTTCTGACTCATAATGACTCTATGTACAACAAAATGAAACACTGCCTGGTCCTGTACCTTACTCAGAATTACTTTGTTTGAACCCGCTGTTACAGCCACACTGTGTTAGTCCATCTCGTTGAGGGTCTTTTTCTTTCTTGCTTGCTGACCTTCTACTTTACCAAGCATGATGTCTTCTCAAGAGACAGGTATCTCCTGATAGCATATACCAAGTATATGAGATGAAGTCTCATCTGCCTCCTTTTAAGGAACATTCTAGCTACACCTCTTCCAGGACAGATTTGTTTGTTCTTTTGGCAGTCCATGTTATAGTCAATATTCTTTTCCAATACTAATTTTTCAAAGGCACTAATTCTTCTTTGGTCTTCCTTATTCATTATCCAGCTTTCGCACACATTTGAGGTGTTTGAAAATATCATGATTTGGGTCAGGAGCACTGTACTCCTCAAGGTGATATCTTTGCTTTTTTAATACTGTAAAGAGATGGTTTGCAGCAAATTTTCCCATTACAATATGTCTTGTGATTTCTTGACTGTTGTTTCCATGTGTGTTGATCCAAGTAAAATGAAATCCTTGACAAATTCAAACTTTTCTCCATTTATCATAGATGTTACATAATGATACAGTTGTGAGGATTTTTGTTGAGATGTAATCCATACTAAAGGCTACAGTGTTTGATCTTCATCAGTAAGTGCTTCAAGTCCTCTTCACTTTCAACAAGCTAGGTTATTCCATGTGCATACTGCAGGTCATTAATAAGCCTTCCTCTAATCCTTATACCATGTTCTTCTTCATATAATTCAACTTCTTGGGTTATTTGATCAGCTTACAGGTTGAAATAAGAATGGTGATAGCACATACCCCTGACACACATCTCTCCTGGTTTTAAACCACTCAGTGTCCTCTTGTTTTGTTCATATGACTGCCTCTTGGCAGTCATGTACAGGTTTCTCATGAATACAATCAAGTGTCCTGGAATTCCCGTTCTCCACAATGTTGTCCATAATTTGTTGTGATCCACACAACTGAATGTCTTTGCATAGTCAGTGAAGCACAGGTAAACATCCTTCTGGCATTCTCTGCTTTCAGTCAAGATCCATCTGATAGCAACAATCATATCCATTCTGAATCCCATATCCTTTTCTGAATCCTGCTTGAATTTCAAGCAGTTTCCTGGATGTACTACTGCAGCTGTTTTTGGATTTATCTTCAGCATAATTTTACTTGTATGTGATATTTTCAATAATTTCTGCATTCCATTGGGTCACTCTTCTTTGGAATGGGCATGTTTATGAGTCTTTTCCAGTTAGTATGTCAGGGAGCTGTCTTCCAAATTTCTTGGCATAGACAGGTGTGTACTCTCGACATTGCATCCATTTGTTGAATCATCTTAAGTGGTATTACATCAATTCCTGGGACCTTGTTTTTTATCAGTGCCTTTAGTGCAACTTGGATAGCACCATCAGTTCTTGATTTTACGCTATGTCCTAAAATGCTTACATGTTGACCGGTTCTTTTTGGTATGGTAACACTGCATTCCTTCTATTGTCTTTTGATACTTCCTGTGTTATTCAGTGTTTTACCCACATAATCCTTCAATATTGCAATTGAAGTCTTTTTTTTTTTTAATTCACTTCTTTATCTTTGAGAAATGCTGAGTGTGTTCTTCCCTTTTGTTTTTTTAACTCCTGGTCTTTGCACATTTCATTATGATACTTGACTATGATACATCTCTAGCTGCCTTTTGAAAATTTCTGTTCAGTTCTTTTACTTCATTATTTTTTAAATTTGCTTTAGTTACTCTATGTTGAAGAGCAAGTTTCAGAATTTCTTCTGACATCGATTTTGGTCTTTTCTTTCTTGTCATTTTAATGACCTTTAAAAAAAAAAAAGTTTTATTGTGAATTATGTGATAGTTTACATGGGAGAACATTAGCTTTACATTCATCCTATTGTATACCGTTTCATTGCCATGGTTACAATCCCCTTCATGCATCATCAACCAACCAAAGGGTATACCCTGCAAGCCTACCCCCTCCCCCCCCCCACTCTCTGGGTCTAAAGTCTCCAGCAGCTCCATCACTCCACATCATCGTCTCTGCCTCCATCTCTGGCATCACTGCTTCTCTGGGTAGGGTCCTGCTCTGCGCTCTTCTCCCTTGATGGTCCCAGGGACCTTCGCTCCTAGACTGCAAAGTTAATCACTCCCCTCCTTGCCACAAAACGTCTACCTTTACATTTCCAGCCCTCACAATCAGTCCTGATAACAATTATTCACTATTGTATCACAAGAGACCTATCCGCGTTTCCTTTCATCAGCCCTGCCTAGACAGATTGGATATATTACTCAGTGGAGTTTCCACCTTCCTCCACGCTCTCTGGATCTAGGTTCCCTCTTGAAAGCTTGTAAGCCAGTCACTTCTTGCCTTTGAAGCTCCCTCACCCTCCCCCCCCATTTTGGGTAGCCAATGTCCAAGTTGCTGGTCCTTGTCTACTCTGTGTATGGAGGGGGTGGGAATGATCCTTGCTGTAAAGATTTGTCCCTCTTTTGAGCTACTGCATCCATAGGTGTAGGTCAAGTTCATCAGATTTTATTAGATTACTCTTTTTTTTTTCCGTCTTCTGTCTTCTTCTAGTTGAGCTCTGATCATCCATTCATTGAAGCCTGGTCAAGTGGGTATTATCTGCAAGTGTGGATGTTCTTGTGCATATGTCCTCTCTTCTTATCAGCTGGATGCTTCACTCTAGTCTTCTGTGGCTATGTTGCTGACTCTGTGCCCAAGAGTCCCCAGGTTTTGCCACACTGCTGGCCAACCAGGTCTCTACCCAGGTTCACAGGAGTCTATTGAACATTGTAGGGCTTAGCTCGCAGCTTCATTGCTGTTTTTCCCTCACTTCCCCTTATCGGTGATGAACTTGATCACCAATCAGACCATGTATTCCCATTGAGTCTTAGTCTTGGAAGAGGATTTGCTCTGAGGGGACCCGACCACTTGCCCTGATGCCTCCTGGGTGAGCCACTTGCTTGTTCTTGTAGTAATCAGTTAGTCTGCTGTTATTGTTTTGTATTTTTCCTGTTGGTCTTTCTTTCAAGAAGTATCTTCTGTTCTTCTAGCTGCTCCAGGCTGGTTTGCTTGTCCTTTCAAGTGGAAATTTCCCACCTCAAGATTCTGGATGCTGTTCAGGATTCCACCAATGGTCTTATGTAATGCAGAGGCTCCACAGGAAGCCTCCTTCACTGGGCACGTTGTAGCCCCGTTTTAGGTATTCCAATCAGTTATAGGCAGAAGACAGACTTACAAACTTTCTATGGTGATATTTCTGGCTATTCCTTTCTCTCTCCCTCCAGTATCTATTTTATAATGGTATGCCAGGGAAACCAAGATTGAAAAGACAGCCAAGCATCTTAACATCATTCCCCTCTTTTCCCCATTCCAACCATGTCTCATTTCCTGTATCCCAGAGCCCTGTTGTTCCAAGGTTGTACATACATTAATGATCTTTTAATCTACTCATGTATGATATCTTTAATGTCATCCCACAGTTTATCTTGTCCTTTGGTCACTAATGTTCAATGTGCCAAATCTACTCTTGAGCTGGTCTCTAAACTCAGGTGAGATATACTCAATGTGTACTTTGGTTCTCAATGACTTATTTTAATTTTCTTAATCTTCCACTTGAACTTGCATATGAGCAATTGGTGATCTGTTCCACTGTGGACCCTGGCTTTGTTCATCTAACTGATGATATTGTACTTCTCCAGTGTCTCTTTCCACAGAGGTTGTTGATTTGATTCTTATGTATTCTACATGGTGAGGTCCACTGTTTATATTGTTGTTAAAAGGTATTTATAATGAATAAGTTGCTGGTCTTGCAAAATTCTATCATGGGATCTCTGGTGTTGTTTCTATCACAAGGTCATGTTTTCCAGCTATGCTGATCCTTCTTTTTTCCCAACTTTTGCATTCCCATCACCAGTAATTATCATTGCATCTTTTTTTTTTTTTAATCTGTGTAATGAAATCTTACTCTGCCACGAAAAGGAATGAAGTACTGATACATGCTACAACATGGAGGAACCTTGAAAACATTATGCTAACTAAAGAATTCAGTCACCAAAGGCCATATATTGTATAATTCTATTTATATGAAATATCCAGAATAGGTAAATCCATAGGAACAATAAAAATTTGCTTTGAACCACAAAGCTGGTGGTTCAAGCTCACCAGCTGCTCCTCAGAAACCCTATACAGGGTCACTATGGGTCGGATTAGACTCAATGGCACTTAATAACAACAAGAAGGCTGTTGGGATAGGGACTGCTAATGAGGACAGGGTTTCTGTGTTGTTGTTTTTTAAAAAAATCTTTTATTGTGAACTGAGTGATAGTTTATATAGGAGAGCATCGGTTTTGCACTCATCCTGTCGTATTTTGTTTCATTGCAATGTTTACAACCCCCCCCCACCCATGCATCATCATTTAACGCGGTTTGCTTCTATTCCCTCTGTTTTGTTTTTTTGTGCGTGGGTTGTTGTTTTTTTACTGTACACAAAAACACTCAGGAATATTCATTGCATCTTGATTTATGTTTGATCAATTTCAGATAGCAGAAGTTGATAAAAAAAATCTTCAGCTTCTTCATCTCTGGCATTAATGGTTGGTGTGTAACTTGAATAATAGTTCTATGAACTGATCTTCCTTATAGACATATGGATATTATCCTGTCACTGGCAGCATTGTACTATAAGATAGATCTCGAAGTCATTCTAGTTAGAGACTCTATAAAGTATTTTTAAAGTTCTGCAAGTTTAAAACTACCTTTGAGATCTTTGAGAGGAACCCTTCAGCAACTTTTGCTGGGGATGGTGACCATGTGGCTGTTGAATGGTGTTCTTTGCAGAAGGAAGAGAAGGTGAAAGGCATTGGTTACTGGGCAAGTCATGTGCAGAGGGACTCCAAGGAAGGCAGGAAACCCTTCACTTGCTCACTTTCCTTTACCTTGGGTGGAAAACCGTTTCTCTCAAGTGAATACTAGCACCTGGAGTCTGGTCCCAGGTGGTAGGGCTGGGGCTGCAAGATCTCAGCAGTATTTAGACTTTAGTCATTTTTGTGACTCAAGTTTGGAGGTAGCTGGTTGCCGATCAGGAGCCCTGGTGCAGTGTGTTAAGTATTGGGTTGCTAATTGAAAGGCCAGTAGTTCAAATCCACTAGGCAGTCCACAGGAAAAAGATGAGGCAGCTAAAATACCATAAAGATTTAAATCCTTGGAAACCTCAGGAACAGTTCGACTTTGTCCTGTAGGGTTGCTATATGTTGAAATCAACTCCACGGCAGAGGGTTTGGTTTGGTCTGCTTAGGTGCAGATGGCAGTTAACAGAAACACTAGCCATGGTCCTGGGTTAGTGCATCAAAAGTACAATCAGAAGAAGTATTCAGGTTTCAGTACACTTTCTTGTAAATTGAAGACCGCAGTAAATTAACGTCAACAGCTCTCCAGGTCATTATGCCACAATGGTTTCTCTGAGTCACATAATGATTCCTTTATTTAACAAATAATTACTGAGCTCCTACTATGTACCAGGCAGTAGAGATGCAGCCATGGGCAAAACAAAGTGTCTATGCCCTTTAATTGCCAAAAGTCACAAAAATATTTTATTATTGTTGTTGTTAAATAATTGTAAATCATCTATCAAGAGACAATCTGTTGTGCTACAAGGTTGTATTCTTTCACCATACTTATTCAACCTGTATGCTAAGCAAATAATCCGAGAAGCTGGCTTATGTGAAGAAAAATGTGGCATCAGGATTGGAGGAAGACTCATTAACAACCTACAATATGCAGATGATACAATCTTGCTTGCTGAAAGTGAAGAGGACTTAAAACATTTACTGATGAAGATCAAAGAGCACAGACTTCAGTATGGATTACATCTCAGTGTAAAGAAAACAAAATTCTCACCACTGATAAACAACATTCTTATCAATGGAGAAAAGATTGACGTTGTCAAGGACTTCATTCTTCTTGGATCAACTATCAACACTCATGGAAGCAGCAGTCAAGAGATCAAGCAAGGTATTGCATTAGGCAAATCTGCTGCACAAGACCTTTTTAAAGTGTTGAAGAGCAAAGCTGTCAGCTTGAGAACTAAGGTGCACCTGACCCAAGCCCTGGTATTTTCAATAACTTCATATGCATGTGAAAGCTGGACAGTGAATAAGGAAGACCGTAGAAGAATTCATGCCTTTGAGTTATGGTGTGGAGAAGAATATTGAGTGCTCCTTAGAGGTCAATATGGCCAAACTTCATCTCTCATACTTTGGACATATTGTCAGGAAGGACCAGTCGCTGGAGAAGGATATCATGTTTGGTAAGGTGGAGGGTCAGAGAAAAAGAGGAAGACCCCCCCTCCCCCCAACGAGATGGATTGGCCAAGTGGCAGCATGGATGGGCTCAAGCGTAGCAACAGTAGTGAGGTTGGCCCAGGATCTCACAGTGTTTCATTCTGCTGTGCATAAGGTCGCTATGGGTCGGTGCCGACTTGATGGCACCTAACAACAACAACAAATCATATAAAAGGAGTCTTGGTGTGGTGCTGTGGATTAATTTGCTAGACTGCAATGTTAGTTTGAACCGCAGGTCAGCTGTTCAAGCTCACCAGCCACTCCTTGGAAACCCTATACAGGGTGGATATCAGTTGGAACCCACTTGACGTCACTTAACAACAAATCACATAAAAAGATATTCAACATGATTCATAATAGGAAAGTGCAAAAAGGTATAATATGTACCATTTTTGTATCTTTCAAACTGGCAAAACTTAATGTTTGGTAAGATAAATTGGACTGTATTAAAATGATCAGAAGTTTGTTTTTAAAGTATTAAAAGAGCAAAAAGTAGGAAAAATCATCTGAAATTATAGTTCTGACAATGATCCCCTTTCTAGAATATACAAATTTGGTATAAATGGCTAAGCACTTGACGACTGGCCTAAAGGTTGGTCATTTGAACCCAGCCAGAGGTGCCTCCAAAGGCTGGCCCAGTGATCTGCTTCTGAAAGGTGACAGACTGGAAACCTTGCGGAGCAGCTCTACTCTGCACACATGGAGTCACCGTGAGGCAGGACTGACTCTGACAACCAGCAGCAGCAGCAGCAGCAGCAAAAGAAAAAGACACACAACCCAATAAAAAAATGGGCAAAATAACCTTACACAGTCTCTTCACAAAAAAAGAATATCCAAGCCAATCAGGAAACTGCAAATCAAAACCACAATCCTATAAGGAGCTCTGGTAGCGTAGTGGTTACGAATTGAGTTGCTAACCTCAAGGTCAACAGTTCAAAACTACCAGCTGTTCCACGGGAGAAAGATGAGGCGTTCTGCTCCTGTAAAGATTTATACCCTCGGAAACCCTGTACAGGGTAGCTATGGGTCAGAACTGACTCCACTGCAAACCACCACCACCACACCACTGTATACCAATCAAAGAGAACAGGAACACTCACCCTTACAGTAGAGATAATCATTGTTTCTCTTATAGACCACAGCAGACACAAAGCCCAGAGATGTCTATCTAACTTGTGGGGATCACAAACACCTCTCTCCCTGGCAGAATGGCAGGGCTCACACTGGTTTGGAAGCTCTGTGTAGGAGAAGACACTTTCCTGAAGTAGTTTGACCCTGTTGGACTCAGAAGTTCTCTCCAGAACTTTTCTCTTCAGCCTCAACTGGCAGGGCCAGACCTATCAGCACCTCTGGCCAACAAAACAAAAGGAGTGGACTTTGTCAGACTCCTTCCCACAAACTCTGAGTTCAGACTCATTCCTCCTTCCCCAGAGGCCATCAGTGGCTCTGGGAAATGCCTCTCCTGAGACCTCAGATTGTTGTTATTTACATGTTGCATAAGCTGGTTTGCTGGTTTTCTTTTCTCTAGATAAAATTTCCTCTGACCACTTTCCAGTTAGTGTGCAGTTTTCAGGAATATCTGTGGGGGACTATCCTCAAGATTCTGTGGGAGACTTAAGCCAATAAAGGAGCCACCACTTAATAATCACCTGGGGAATTTCTGCTAAGGTCCCTATGACTGACCTTTGAAACCTCCCAGCTTCAGTGGCCGTGAATGGCCTGGTCCTGAAGCCTCAGAAGTATGTCGTGGACAGAGACTCAGGTGTGAGGATACTTAGGGTCACCAGCTGCATGCAGTTTACCTCACTCTCCTTAGATTACCAATAGGAGAGCAGGAGAAAACCTCCAAGTGCTCCTCATATCCCATTTTACAGATGAGACATTGAGGCCCACAAGGTAAAAAGACTTGCCCAAAGGAACACAAGTTCATAGCAGAACCCATGTCTCCTGAGTCTTCATCTGAACTCCTGCCTTTTCTTTCTCTTTCTTTTCTTCTGTTTCTGAGCCATGAGGCCTTGAATTCAATAATAAACACCATCGATTGAGAAAATGAAAAAAAAAAAAAGAGACAATCTGTTAAGATCCTCCTTCAAATTTGCTGAAAGCAACACGTTAGAAATGTTCTGACCTGCAAAGTGTTCTGTTACCAAGTCACCAGAATCATTTGCTTTCTCCCTGTGGGGGAACTAGTACAAAAAGGCTTTACCAAGATTTATCAGATGACTCTGAATTATGAATCTTGCTTATTCAACATATTCAAACAGATATACTCAGAAAGGGTTGGGAATGGAAACATTGGTAATTTCGTTACATTATGGCCAATGCAATACTTTTTGATAAAATGCTTTTGTCATGTGCATTAAACATGCTTTTTAAACAAAGTCTTGGGACTGTAATTTTAACTTATTAAATTTGCAGAAAACACAATTTAACCTAATTGACAAAGCCAATCCTGATTGCTAAACCTGCTAAAACCCCAAATGTAAAAAAAGTATGACTTCACTTTTCAGTTAAAATAATTATATTAATGTGTATAAAGAAGTTTTATCGAAACCACTACAAAGCGCATCACAGTATAAAGCTTGTATAAAGCAGAATCAGTCAAGATTAAAATAATGCCGACCTAATATAATAGGTCATAAACAAGATAATAAATCATTGTACTTAATTTGTATTGATGCAATATATTGTTGTTAAGTACCATGGAGTCTGTTCCGACTCATAATGACCCTGCACAGGGTTTCCTAGGCTGTAAATCTTTACAGGAGCAGAACGCCTCATCTTTCTCCTGCAGAACCACTGGTAGTTTCGAACTGCTGACCTTGAGATTGGCAGCCCGACTCGTAACCACTACGCTACTGGAGCTCCTTAATAATGCAATATAATTTATACATAAAATCGTGATGTTTATAAAGAAAGGAATGTAGTAAAAAGGTATGCTTCTTCTTTTCAAAATATTGTGGTGTGTGTATATCAAATTCTAGTGTTTGGCTTTTTGGAATAATTAAATAAATTCATATATCAAAATCAGAAATAACAATTTTATTAGACATCACAGGTAAACTTTTCTTATGAATTTAATGATAGAAAGGGGCACAAACAAAAAGTATTGCTACTAAGGTTCTGGTTCAGACATGCATGAACTTGTTCCAAACAAAACATATTTAAGCATGTCTCTGACGACAAGTTCTCTCAGTAATTGTCTTAGTCTCCTTAGGTGGGTGTCTTAAGATAAAAAGGTTAAATCCAAACAGTGGCTTCGGAGGGGATCTATTTTGTTGTTGTTAAAGTGTCTGTTTCCACTCATTGTGACCCTGCATAGAGTTTCTGAGAAGTGGCTGGTGGGTTTGAACCACTGACCTTTTAGTTAGCAGTACAGTGCTTATTCTATAGTGGCAAACCAGGGTTTATAGAGGATCTGCTAGGCTGCTAGTTAAATGAAAGGCATCGAGATCAGCTCAGATTATGATAGCTGTGTTTTTAGGGACTCCAAAGGGGTAATCTTGATAGATTTTTCTCGAAGGACACAGAATGCACACAGAATCTTATTATGAAGATGTGTTACGATAATTGAAAACTGCATTGGTGTGAAAAGGACCCAGAAAGTTGCACCAAAGAATCTTTTTTTCTTCTCATTCAATGTACCTGCTCACTTTTTAAGGGTAGCAAGGGCAGTTCTGGAGTCCTGGTGTGGTGCTGTGGGTTAATGCTCTGCTCTGGACTGCAAAGTTGGTTTGAACCGCAAGGTTCAAGCTCATCTGTTGCTCTTTGGAAACCCTATACGGGGTCGCCATGGGTTGGAACTGACTCGATGGCACTTAACAATAACAACAACAACAAGGGCTGTCCTATAAGAATTTGTTGGAAAACCTTTTTGTTTTTAAAACTCAAAGAACATTGAAAAAGGAGCCCAATTTGAGTCCATTGAGGATGTCCAAAGTGCCATTTTGTTGTGGTGTAAATTGAAGAGCATAGAAATCCTAGGGGAAGAGTTGTTGTTGTTGTTAAGTGCTGTCAAGTCAGTTCTGACCCATAGCGATCCTGTATAGGGTTTCCGAGGAGCAACTGGTGAGATTGAACTGTCGACCTTGCAGTTAACACGACTGCGCCACACCAGGACTCCACAGGGAAAGAGTTAGAGAGATGGAAACAATGTCTTCCGAAGTGTATAGATCTAGATAGGGGATATGTCAAGAGACAATAGCTTCACAGAGGATATTTCTGCATGTGTATTTACCTTTGCTGTAAACATATCCATGAATGTGGTGGAGCATACAGGGGGCAAAGTTAAGAAAGTTCCTAGATGCAACCAAACACCTTGAGGGAATGAGTCCCTAGGCCTGGGGCTCAGGACCCTAGACTCAGGGTACATCAAGGTCAATTCATGTAACGTATCTCACAAAGACTATGTTCTACATCCTGCTTTGGTGGGAAGTGACTTAGGTCTTAAAAGGTCCTGAGTGACCACATAAGGTACAACTGTTGGTCTCTCTCTCTTCTGAGGAAAGGAGTGAAGAAAATCAAAGACACCTGGAAAAATTCATCCAAAGGAAAAATGGACAGTGAGAACATTGGTCTCCATGACCGTGAGAACATTGGTCTCCGTGATCTTGAGACCAGAAAACTAGATGCTGCCCAGCTACTACTATCAACTACTCTGAAAGGGACCACATTAGAAGGTCCTGGGTAGAGTGGGAGGAAAATGTGGAACAAGACTCAAAATCAGAAAAGAGACCAGGCTTATTGGTCAAATAGTGATTGGTGGAATCCCCAAGATTATGGACCTTAGTCATCCTTCAGGTCTGGGACTGAACTCATCCTCATGGCTCAATTTTCAGCCAATCAACAGGCAGGCTTATAAGGGGAATAATGACACTAGGGAGATACATACACTTTAGAATAATCAACCATCTGAGATCAAATGGGAAGCATTCACCCAAGAACAAAGTTCAGAAGACTTAGGAAAGAAGGGGAACTGGAAATGGGAAACACAGGGAGGAAGTGGGATAAGTAATGTTCCATCGTGGGAATTGCAATCAATGACATGAAACAACATGTGTATGAATTGTTGAATGAAAAACTGAGCTGCAAAAAAAAAAAAAAAAAAACTGAGCTGCTCTGTAAACCTTCACCCAATTCACAATTTTTTAAAAAAGTAATTGGTCTAGCAGCATATAATTTTGTTTTTACTACAAGAAGGTAGAAAATAATAAACATTTTGGAAGATGAAATGTGATGAAGACTATCTGTAAATGGAAGAAATATTTTATGATATGAGTTGATAAATTAGGTTTTTACCTTCATTTCTCATCAGTAATGCATATGAAATCTGAAAAGATCATGTAAATGTGTTTATTCTAGTAAATCTTGAAATTTTTGCTAAGCCCAGAAAATATTCCTGTTATATTTTTAAGAAGCAGCAGTACCAAACTATATAGCTCTAGCCTTTTGAAGTGATTTTGAAGTGAAGAATAGCTGAGGAAAACAAAAATGCTTACTCTTAACTACAAGAGAAAAGCCACTTTTAGGATTCAATATGAGTGTTGAGAATAGCCGAAAAATGCTTACTCTTAACTACATGAAAAGCCATTTTTAGTATTCAATATTCCTTCCCAGTGCTCCTTTTGCTTTGAATTCCGGGACCTTTTCCCTTGAGTTCCATGTGTTCTCTGACAATAGTTGAATGAAAGAAGAGGCAAAGTTGTTAGGCAAGAATTTGCATTATTCTTCACTTAGCACTGGACTCCTGGTATGGCGCTGTAGGATCAGCACTGGACTATGAACCACAAGGTCAGCAGTTCAAACCCACTAGCTGTTCCTTGGAAACCCTGTACAGTGTCACTATGAGTTGGAACTGATTCGATGACACTTAACAACAACAAAGCACTGGACTGCTAACTGCAAGGTTGGTGGTTCAAACCCACCAGCCTCCCCTTGGAAGCCCTATACTGGGTTGCTATGGGTCGGAACTAACTGGACAGCATTTAACAACTACCACATTTACTTTCTACCACCAGCCTTCACCCAGAAGATAAATGTGTGTAAGACAAGGAGAGTCAGGAAGTTTTTATAGGTTCATGGTGCTTTGAATAGCCAACAAAAAGAGGTTTACGTTTGTCTACTTTGAAGACTTAACTCTTGGGCCCTTGCAATGCAACTTAGTAAGGTTTGGGATGGTGCCTTTCTGATGTAAGCTGGGGTGATTCTGAATGCAGAGACTTTCTTAGACTCATTCATTTTAGGAAAGGGTACCTTTGGAAGTTGAGGCTATGGGAACTGGTCCCTTTAAAATGATCTGTTCTTGTATACCTCTTGTGAAGTCTTTGTGTATCCCCAGGGATGTCTGTACCCTAGTTTGAAGACCTTCGCTTTAGACTGTTTTTCTCACATACAAACCAACTGAATGGAATCCAATAGGGAAAGCTAGGGAGACCCTCAAGAAATTTTGTCTTATTGATTGAAAGATGGGTTCTTGATATATTATATTATATGTGTGTAGTTAGCAAACAGAATGTTTACATTGAGTTGAAAGAGTCTGACATCTTAATTGTGGGCCCCCTTACATCTACAGGTAGGTTTGTGGTCTGAATTCTGCTGGATGGAGCAAGTGTATGGACAGGTACTGGTTTGAAGTACTTGATATTTGGCAGAAATAATTGACTCAAAGACCAGAAGCTGTGATAACTGGAGGTACAAGTCTTATTTCTTAATCTTAGGCCATAACAGACATCAAAAACTGCCATGGGTTTTGCACATTGATTGCAATACTTACATTTCTGAATTTTAAAGCATATTGTTGTTTTTGTTAAGTGCTGTTGCGTTAGTTCCAACTCATATTGACCCTGTATAGGGTTTCCTAGGCGTGGCTGGTAAGTTTGAACCGTCAAATTTGTGGTTCAAATCGACCTTGCAGTCCAGTGCTTTCTCACACAGCACCAGACCAGGCATATAGTCAATATTAATTTGAAATTTTCTCGACTTAAGCTTGCCTTGTTGGCATTTATTTCAGTGAATTAAAACTATCCCTTGTAAAGTCCCTTTTTTCCATTTTAATTTAAAAGTTCATGTCATGTAAAAACAGGTCAAGAAATTAAAATTTATACCAGAGGGTTTTGTTTCCTTTGAAAACTCATGTTGGAGTCGCGGCCCAGAGACGCTTCTGGAAGAACCATCGCGATGGCCGCCCAAGGAGAACCCCAAGTGCAGTTCAAACTCGTATTGGTGGGTGATGGCGGTACTGGAAAAACGACATTTGTGAAACATCATCTGACTGGTGAATTTGAGGAGAAGTATGTAGCCACCTTGGGAGTTGAGGTCCATCCCCTTGTGTTCCACACTAACAGAGGACCGATTAAATTCAATGTGTGGGACACGGCTGGTCAGGAGAAATTTGGGGGACTTAGAGATGGCTATTATATCCAAGCCCAGTGTGCCATTATAATGTTTGATGTAACCTCAAGAGTTACTTATAAGAACGTGCCTAACTGGAATAGGGATCTGGTTCGAATATGTGAAAACATCCCCATTGTCTTGTGTGGTAACAAAGTGGACATTAAGGACAGGAAAGTCAAAGCAAAATCCATCGTCTTCCACCGAAAGAAGAATCTTCAGTACTATGCCATTTCTGCAAAAAGTAACTACAACTTTGAAAAGCCCTTCCTCTGGCTTGCTAGAAAACTCATTGGCGATCCTAACTTGGAGTTTGTTGCAATGCCTGCTCTTGCCCCACCAGAAGTTGTCATGGACCCAGCTTTGGTAGCACAATATGAGCATGATTTAGAGGTTGCACAGACAACTGCTTTCCCGGACGAAGATGATGACCTGTAAGCGAACGAAGCTGGAGCCCAGCGTCAGAAGTCTAGTTTTATAGGCAACTGTCCTGTGATGTCAGTGGTGCCACATGTTTGCCACTTTATTATATAGCTAAGCAGAATATGTGCTAATCTTTGGGATGCTGAAGGAGATGAATGGGCTTCGGAGT
>NW_006408536.1:8392919-8430423 GCF_000296735.1 Chrysochloris asiatica
AAAAATCATGTTAAAGATGCTGTTGTTGTTGTTAGGTGCCGTCGAGTTGGCACTGAGTCACAGTGACCCTCTGCACAACAAAATGAAACACTGTCTGGGCCTGCACCATCTTCCCAATTGTTATGCTAGAGCACATCGCTGCTGCCACTGTGCCAATCCATCTCGTTAGGGGTCTTCCCTCTTTTTCACTGACTCTCCACTTTACCAAACGTAATGTCCTTCTCCAGGGATTGGTCCTTCCTGATAAAATGTCCAAAGTATGAGAGACCAAGTCTTGCTATCCTCGCTTCTAAGGAATATTCTGGCTGTACTTCTTCCAAGACAGATTGGTTTGTTCTTCTGGCAGTCCATGGGACTTTTAATATTCTTCACCAACACCATCACTCAAATGCATCAATTCTTCTTCAGTCTTCCTTATTCATTTTCCAATGTTCACATTTTAAATATTTAAGTGACGTTGAGTCACCAGATACCCACCTCTGTCCCATAGGAGAGAAAGAAAATATGTAACAACAATATACACAATACTGTTGCTGTTGTTAAGGGCCATCGAGTCCGTTCTGACTCACAGTGACCCTATATAGGTTTTCCGAGGAGGAGCTGGTAGATTTGAACTGTTGACTTTGTGGTTAACAGTCTGGTGCTTATTGTACTGCACCAGACTAGGATTCCACAGTTGTTGTTTTTCAATGCCATCAAGTCAGTTCTGACTCATAGCGATCCTATATCGGATTTCTGAGGAGCAGAACTGAGGGTTTGAACTACTGACCTTGTGGTTCGCGGTCTAGTGCTGGCCATATAGCAACACACCAGGAGTCCACTACTAGACGTAAATATTGCTCCCTATATTTGGGTTCATGTTTTATGATGTTTTCATTCAAATTCAAATTTCTTCTAAGATTCCATCCTGCAGGACTGGTGAGAAATTCAATGACTAAGCTTTTTTCACCTTCCTGGAGTCAAACAAGTGTCCAAAATGTTTACAGAAACAGGAGCGGGCTCCCAGTCTTTAGCCTACCACCATTTATGCACTGCCTTTATCTTGTGAGCCCGCATCCTTACTGGAAGGAAGTATGCGAAGTTCCCAGGGTCTGCCCACATGGGAGCCCTAGGGTCTAGGGGCACCATGTTCTCATCCCTCTTGAGGCTGTGCCAAAGCCTCTGTTGCTTACAGGATGCACAGACCCTTGGCCTCTTTTCTGTTTGTCCTTGTCTCTGTTTCTTTGTCCTCCGTTTTACAGAATCTCCCCCACTCCTACAAGGAGCTCTGGCTTCAGGAAGGCAGGCTGTCTGCCAACAATTTGAGTTTCACAACTTCTGCAGGGGAGATTTTATGCCCAGAAGTCTGGACACCTGCTTAGAGTGGAAAAGACAGCATGAACCACAAGCGAAATTCTCCATTCTATATTACTCTTAATAACATTACTGAGCATTACTCTCAGCTCCTATGAATGATCAACTTTAATTCTCAAGCCTTCACCATGTTTTAAAGATGAGGCCACTGAGACTTCAAGAGTTTGAGTAACTTCCCCAGTAGGAAGTAGTAGAGCTGGGATTAGAACCCAAGTATGTTGAGCTCCAAAGTTCAACCCCTATGTTGTAAGTGTCTCTGCTGCAGGTACTGGTAATATTTCATTCTGAGAACAGTGAGCTGCCAGGCTAGGTTAGCTACAATGTGAGCTCCTGGATAGATCAATGAATTCTACCAGGGAGCACAACTACCTGGAGTTCGCCTTTGTGTTGTCAGAGTGCATTTGCCAAGACTTTGGCTTACTGCTTAGACAGTAACTGGTCAGCATGTTCAGCTGCTTCTTGAGGTCACTCCTGGGACATGAAAAATAGGACCCTGTATTAATACAAATGGGATGCTTGTTTTCTTTGTATTTTGTCAGGAGGCCATTATTTTGATCATCTAGAAGTTATACCAAATTGCTCAGGTGCAAGTTCAAAAGAGGGGAGGATACAGATCGTACTAGTTTTGTGCTGTTTAAAATAGAAAATTAATGGATCTGATATCCATTTCTGCTCAATATGATTCTTGAGGTCATATTTTAACAAAGTCTTAAAAGAACATTTTAAAAGATTATATCAATTTTTAAATTGTATAGCTTGGCCCATAAATTATCCCTATCTATGGAGTCAGATAAATAGCATCATAAAAAATGGAGAAAAGATTGAAGTTATCAAAGTCTTCATTTTGCTTGAATCCACAATTAATGCTCATGGAAGCAGCAGTCAGGAAATCAAATGACATAATGCATTAGGCAAATCTGCTGACTTCTATAAAGTGTTCAAGAGCAAAGATGTCAGTTTGAGGACTAAGGTGCACCTGACCCAAACCATGGTATTTTCAGTAGCTTCATATACATCTGAAAATTGGACAGTGAATAAGGAAGACATAAGATGAAGAAGGACATCATGCTTGGTAAAATGGAGCTAAAAAGAGGAAGATCCCCAATAAGATGGCTTGGCACAAGAGGCAGCAACAATGGGCTCAAACATAAAACATAGCAACAAAGGTGCATGATGGGACAGTTTCTCATTTTGTTGTGCATAGGGTTGCTATGAGTCAGACCTGACTCAATGACAATAAGAACAACATTGAGTAAGAAGCAAATAGGTAATCAATGCATAATCACTATGGCCCTAGTCCCCTCTTCCCACTACTAGGTGCTATGGAGGATTCAGATAAGCAGAGAACTCAACTTACTCATAATATGCTCCGGGGTGGGGCGGTTCAAACATTGAGTGCATCAGGATCATCCCTTGAAGCTTGTCAAATAAGGAGCTTCCTGGGCCCTACTCCAGACTCACTGAATCAAGATCTCTGGGAGTGCTGCCCAGCCATCTTGATATTTAACAGGCTCCTTAGGTGATTCTGGTACTCATCGAAGTTTTCAAGCCAGTTGTCTGGTTGATGGTTAGTAATGCAAAGGGATATAATAGAAAATATCTCAGGAAATATATTTAGTGGAGATATGTGTGTATATATGTGTGTGTGTGTGTATGGACTCCTGGTTTGGTGCTGGACTGCGAACCACAAGGTCGGCAGTTCAAACCCACTAGCTACTCAAAGAAACCTTATACAAGGTTACTATGAGTTGGAACCAACTCGACAGCACTTAGCAGTAATATATATACAGCGAGAAAGAGACCAGGTGTGGCACTGTGGGTTAATGCAAGGTCAGTTTGAACTGCAGGGTCAGTGGTTCAAACTCACTAACAGCTCCTCGGAAACCCTCTACAGGGCCACTATGGGTTGGAACTGTCTTAACAGCTCTTAACAACAACAATATATACGTGTGTGTTGTTGTTGTTAGGTGCCATCTAGTCGGCACCGACTCATAACAACCCTATGCACAGTACACAACAGAATAAAACACTGCCCAGTTCCGTGCCAGCCTCACAATCGTTGCTAAGCCTGAGCCCATTGCTGCCGTCACCGTGCCAATCCATCTTGTGGGGGGTGTTCCTCTTTTTCTCTGATCCTCCACTTTACCAAGCATAACATATATATAGGAATCCCATTATCTTTCAATTCCATTTTCCATGGGTTTTTAAGTCCCTTGTGTCACTCTCTTATATGCATTATGCTATTGATAAAGATAAATATTTTATTATTTTAAGTAATAGACATTTATTGAGCATCTGTATGTGTCAGGTACTGTTAATTCACTCAGCAAATATTTGCTAAGAAACCACTATGGCCAGGTTTCAGAGAGTGAAACAGACAACACTCCTTGCCCTCAGGGAGCTTACATTTTAATAGAAGAACACCAAAGGTCAACAAAGTTAAATAAGATAATTCTATTATGAACAAAGGGGTCCTGGTGTGGTACTGCGGTTTAATGTGCTGGACTGCAAAGTAAGTTTGAACTGATCCTCGGAAACACTATAGAGGGTTGTTGTGAGTCGGAACTGACTCAACAGCACTTAACAACAACAACATGATAAATAGGCATAATTCTATGATAATGAATGCCATGACAAGAAACCAAATGAGGAGGTGATGGGGTCCTGCCAGTGGTGAGGAGGTGAGGGAATGAGACCTAGGGATATTTTGAGTACAACTGTTCCAGGCTTGGGGGCCGGAAGTACAAAGGCCCTGACACAATAGGAGATGTGATCAGAGAGCCAGGGAGTGGCAGAAGTATAGATCTTGTGCTGGGAGCTGACCCCATAGTGCCGTTTGACACAGTCCCAGCAAAGGAGAAACATCAGCACAGCAGATGGTTTTTGGGAAAGCACCCTTTATCTCTCTTCTTTGGGATGGTTCTGATTCCACTTGTGGGGATATATTGTACTGCCACATTCACGGCTCCCACTGTGAGTTCTGCAGAGCTTTGGAAAAACCAGTCTTGCAACAATTGTTTCAGCTTTACTGGATTAGATTCAAAGAGAATTTTAGACAAATTAAAGTATTCCCTCTCACAGAAAACCCAAATACAAAGCAGCTGCATTTATGAGATCACAGAAGCAGATAAGCAACTAAAGTAAAGCTGACCGACCCCTATGGGCCCCACCTAAGTCAATTACTGGCTAGAATCCACACACACCCCCCACTACCATATACAGGAACCTACGTAATTGGGCAGAGAATGGTGAACATAAATAAAAAGTGGTCAAAATTTAATAGTCTACCTTTTTTGCAGCAATTAACCAGGTTGGGCCCTTTAACATGCCTCATGGCCCCAAAAGAAAGAAACATAGAAACATTGTTATTAAGCAATTTAGTGAATACTTTAGAAAAACAAAATAATTGAAAAGATGTTAGTAATGCTGTTATTATAGAAAATAGTAGTACTTTATGTAGGATAGAAGATGGATAAATAGCTAGCAGAAACAATAAGGTAGTGTAGGCAAAGATGATTGAGTGGATAGAAACACGTTAGAAAGAGAATGTAATTAGGGGTTTGGGAGGTGGAAATGATTTGTGTAAGTTTTAACTTGATCTTTTACTGTTGTTGTTGTTGTTGTGTGCCGTGGAGTTAATTCTGACTCATAGCGACCCTACACAGGGTTTCAGAGGCTGTACATCTTTACGGGAGCAGACCACCTCATCTTTCTTACGCGGAACTAATGGTAGTTTCGAACTGCTGACCTTGCGGCTCGCAGCCCGATTTGTAACCACTACGCTACGTATCATTTGCAATGTATCATTTGCATAGAAAAAAAGATGATGTCAGAAGAAAACTACTTAATAGTCAGAAAATGAACAGGACATGGAAAGGTCCAGTGGGACATTATAGAAATACTTTTGTTAAGATTTTATAATCACAAGGTGAAAGAATGATATAATTTAAAATGTGTAATAATTCAAGGGAAAATATCAAAGTATCAAATCATTATGCATTGTATAACTTTAAGCATAAATAAAGACTGTTGCTGAGCCGGAGCAGAGTGAACTCCATCAGCCAACTAAGCGGAGACTCCTCAATTACTTTCACTTTCGCCGATTCCGCATCTCCTCTCGAGTCTCCCGACCCTGTGAGAGCTGGACTCCCACAATCTTGCATGGCCTTATAGTCTGGAGATGTGGCTCACACAGGAGACTTGCAGGCTCCTGGAGGATTTTAGCTTTTACTCTATGGACGATGGGAAGAGTTCTGAATCCAGGTTCTGACAGGTTTTAACAGGCCGATTCTGGTTGATGAGAACAAGTTGTTGGGGGATGGACAAGGCTATCAGGAGATCTGATAGGAGGCCACTGCAGTAATCCAGGGGAGAGGTGGTAAATGGACCAAGATGGAAGCAATGGAGATACTGAGAAATCCATGGCTTCTGGGTACATTTTGAAGGTAGAGCCAGAAGTTTTGATGATGGATTGGATGCAGAGTATGGAAGGACAGACTCAATGATGACTCCAAGGCTTTGTCCTGAGTAATTAAAAGGATTTCATACCATTTACTGAGATGAGGAAGACTACAGGAGGTGCAGGTTTGGGAAAAACAATGAAAAAGTTTGTGGGGTTAGAACTATTGGCCTCTGCTCATCTGGAACAAAAGAGAAAGAAGAAAACCAAAGATTCAGAGAAGAAGCTATCTACAGGCCAAATAGTATCTATGAGTAATGGCTTCATCTACCTTATCTACTATATCTACCATAAGAACTAGATGGGGCCCGACTACCACTACCAACTGTTCTGATAAGGGCCACAATAGATGGAATCTGATAGAATGAGAAAAAATGTGCAACAGAATCTCAAATTCTTTAAAAACAACAACTAGACTTATTAGACCAGTTGAGATTGGAGGACTCCCCAAGACTATTGCCCTCTGATACACCTTAAACCTTGAACTGAAACTGCATCTGCAGTCACCTTTCAGCTAAATAACACATTGAGTACTATGCTTCTTTAAGGAATTCGGGCTGCGAACCTTAAGGTCAGCAGTTTGGAACTAACAGCTGCTCCGTGGGAGAAAGATGAGGTTTTCTGTTCCCGTAAAGATTTACAGCCTTGGAAACCCTGTGCAGGGTCGCTATGGGTAGGAACCGACTCGACAGCACTTAACAACAACTATGCTTCTTTAAACAGTCATTTATATAATACTAAACAGTCAATCATTACTTTAAATCAAAGAAGAAATGATAAGGGGGCAGGGAAACTAGACTAATGAAAGTGGAACAACCAGAATGGAAAAGAGTATGTTTACGCTCCGTGAAGAATGTAACCAATGCCACTAAACAATTTGTGTAATAATTGTTGAATGGGAACCTCAACTGCTATGTAAACTTTTACTGAAAGCACAATTAACTTTTTTTTTTTTTTTTTTTAAACAATTTGTGTAATAATTGTTGAATGGGAACCTCAACTGCTATGTAAACTTTTACTGAAAGCACAATTAACTTTTTTTTTTTTTTTTTTTAAGTTGATGGGGTTTGGACACTCTTTCCAATGCCAAGAAGGCAGTCTGGAATTTGGAGGAGTAGTTCTTATTCCTTTACTTCCTGTTTCTTCCAGGCATCTTTTAGGCAAATGGATGCTATGTAGATAGCATCTGCCTCAAATTTACTATGCAGATTTTAAATGATACATATCAGTAGCCATTTGTTGAACCTTGTCTCAGAGGCAATTCTAGAAGACATTTATTCCTTCCCTCACCATTCTTACCACCAACTGCTTGGAACAAAATGATTCTTCTGTATAGAACTTGAGAAGTTTTCTTTGCCCATTCTAGGAATTAAATGGGTTGTACCTGATCTTGGCTTCAGTTTGTCAGTGTGATTTCGGAGATCCATAGAATACAGGCATCTCTGGGAAAGGTTGTAGTTGGAGGTTTCCTAAAGGAGGGTGAGCATGACTGCTGGCTGTACTTCCTCTGTGGCCAGATTTAGTTCTGGGTTTGAGTCACTATTTGGTTTTAAGAGAATAATCACATTTCTATTTTGAAGTACATCCTGTACACGTAAAAGCTGTGAATTTATTGCGTGTACTGGTGTGGCACTGTGGGTTAATGTGCTGGACTGCAAACTCGGTTTGAACTGCAAGGGCGGCGGTTCAAGTTCATCAGTCGCACCTCGGAAACCTTCTACAGGGTCTCTACGGGTCAGAACCGACTCAAAGGCACTTAAAAACAACAACAACAGCGAACATAATACCTTAAAGAAAAAAAGCTCATATTGAGGAGCAGTCAGAGTAATTCTAGCACCAGATCCTCACTGGTATTGGTAAACAGGAATTGTACCCATAATGGTATTTCTTCTGGACATGTGGGGAACTTTAGAAAAGCTGCTTTTGTCAACCAAAAGAAATACATTCTAGATAAGGTATCAAACACTACTTACTTTTCAGTGTAATTCAAAATATTTGAATATAAATCCTCAGAAAAATCCCATCTAAGGTTGACCAAAAACCAAACTCATTGCCAGAGTCGATTCCACTCATAGTGACGCGATAGGACAGAGTAGAACTGCCCCAGAGGATTTCCAAGGTTGTCATTTTTATGAAAGCAGACTGCCACAGTTTTCTCCCATGGACCAATTAGCTGGTGGATTCAGAGCGGCTGGTGGGATGGACCTGCCAACCTTTTGGTTAGCAGCTAAGCACTTAACCACTGCACCACCAGAAATTCTATTAAGGCTGATGTCGTTGTGTGTGTTGTTGAATTGGTTTCAACTCATAGCTACCCTGTCTAGGATTTCTGAGAGCAGCTGGTGGGGTTGAACTGCCAGCCTTGCAGTTAGTAAAGCTGACAGTGCCACACCAGGCTTCTCTAACTCTAACACTGACGCCGTTGTTGTTAAGTGCCAGTGAGTCGGTTCCAACTTGTGACCCTGTATAGGGTTTCTAGGAGCAGCTGGTGGGTTTGAACCGCCAACCTTGCAGCTCCATCTGACCTTGTGGTCCAGCGCAGTGTCCTGCAGTGCCACATTCTAACATGGAGAGTGAAGGATAATTACTGTCTCCATTTGAATGCTCAGGAACCTGAGATCAGAAAGGATAAGAGGTGTGGGAAGCGGGAGCTCTGCTAGATTGGATCTTGTTCTGTGTAACTTTCTCCTCTTGATTATGTGGTCTGATGTGTACTGACTGGACCTTAATCCAGGGAACAGAAGTGTGTGTGTGAGTAGATGTGTATTTAAAGGGGGCTTCAAAAAGTTCATGGACAAATGGAATTAAAAGATAATGGAATCTTTCCATGAACTTTTTGAAACCCCCTACGTGTATGTGTGTTTGCATACATTTGGATGAGTACATGTATACACGTATTGTGTGTTTTTATATGGGTGTGTCTGAGTATGTATGTGTGTTTGTATCTATGTACATTAGTATGTGTATATGCATGCACATGTGAGTCACACTTGAGTTATTATTAAGTACAGTGATCTAGTAAAGGAATTGGAACTGATCAATTATGTAATTCAGTCCTCTTGATTCTCCTTTCTCTTCCTTCTTTGTTCATTTGGTCACTTTATTTCTGATTAGTAATTTTCATTAAAGGGTACAATAGGGAAATACAGATATAAGAGTCATATTAGGTTGTGTGGAGAATACTTATAATAAAAACCAAAGTTGTAGTTAGCACTAAAATGAAAGTCTGAATTGCTGGCGGATTTTTGTTTGCTTCACTCTCCTGATCCTTTATTCCTGCTTTAAAAAAAAAAAAAAAGTTCCATTAGATTAAGCACCCAGCAAGACTGTGCTCCTTTTGTCTTGTTGAAGAGGCCAGGGCTGCATCCTAATTGTTGTGAGCAGGGTCTGGACCAGGAAGACCATTGAACACATTTGCATGTTTCAGTTTGCAGTGATGACCTCACCCACAAATTCAAAGGTTTCACTGTGATGAACGAAGCAGAAAGATACGAAGCTCTTAGACACTGTCGCTATGTGGATGAAGTCATCAGAGATGCTCCGTGGACACTCACACCTGAATTTCTGGAAAAACACAAGGTACTTCTCCCTCCTTCATCTTCTCTAAGTAGCGGGATAGGGAGTCTAGCTCCTGCAGCTTACTCCACAGAAAACCCAAAGACTCTCCAGATTATTCAAACTCAGGAAGCATCCCATTATATCACTTGATGCAGTACCTCTCTTCAGCTTGGGGGCTGGAGTCCTTTCACTTCTCTCACTGTGGGCTCTGGAGATAGACCACCCAGCTCCAGATGCTGCCTCTGTCTCTCCCTAACTGTGGGACTTTGAGCAAGACATTTAACCACTCTGTGCTCACTTACCTCACCTGTGAAGAAAATAACCCCTTCCTCATGAGGCTGTTTTGAGGATCTGAGATAAAAATCTAAGTAAAGCACCTGGAACATTGGACCCATAGCAAAAGCTGCAAAAACACTAGCAACCATTATCATCATCATCATCACCATTATAATGTCATCATTATCATTGGTGTTTATAGATTCACTGGCATCATTTTGTCATGGAATAAATGAATGTGCATCTTAGCCAGAAGGTCAGGGGTCATCCTTTAAGGAAAGAACTTCGTATCTATGATTTATAGACCTGAGAAACAGCTTATAATGACATAAGATTTTTATTAGTTGAAAACATGAGAAATTCTTTTGATCTGCATCAAATTATGTATCTCCCTCCCAGTCCTACATTAGGAGCTATTCTTTCCTTTTATAAGCTGTACAAAAAAAAAAAAATAAGATTAAGCTGTTCTAAGAGTTATCTTTTCTATTTTTAAAATCACGATGCAGAAGAGAATAGAGAACAGTGATAAATGTGCATGGGTAATAGCAGAGGAGACAATTTCCCAGCGAGAATGAAAAGAAAGAAGAAAAACTACAATATGATTTGCGTCCGGCAATCACCAACACATTTTTACTAAGCATCTATTGTATATGCAACTTGTGCTAGGCATCATGGGAGATGCTGTTAACAATATAATGGCTGCCCCTTATTAACTACTGTGTGCCCAGCACTGTGCTAAGTGCTTGACTATTTACATGATCACACTCAACATCTTGGCTACCCTAAGAAGTAACTGCTGTTGTTATTGTTATACATTGGAAAGGAGGAGGGGCTAAGTTTGAGTAATAAAAATAGAATGTGTAATAATAGTAATTAGCATTTATTGAATACTTACTGTGTACCAGTTATTATTTGAAGCACTTTGATATATATTATATGATTTGATCCAGTGGTTCTCAACTGGGTGTGAGATTGCCCCCCAGAGGACATTTGGCATTGTCTGGAGACATTTTTATTTGGCACAATTAGAGGGGTGCTACTGGCATCTAGTGGGTAAAGGCCAGGGGTGCTACTTATCATGCACAGGACAGCTCCCACACCACAGGACAGCTCCCACATCCAGCCCCAAATGTTACTAGCACCGAGGCTAATAAACTCTGCTTTCATCCTGATTGCAACTCAGGAGTTAA
This sequence comes from Chrysochloris asiatica, assembly GCF_000296735.1. Taxonomy (NCBI): domain Eukaryota; kingdom Metazoa; phylum Chordata; class Mammalia; order Afrosoricida; family Chrysochloridae; genus Chrysochloris; species Chrysochloris asiatica. Next base: position 8,403,756 of record NW_006408536.1, read on the forward strand.
AAGAGCTAGTAAGTGGTGGAACAGAAATTATACCAAAGCAATCTGAACTACTAATATAAACTACCTCTCAAGGTGGAGGGAAGTTTTTATCTGATGTCATAGGAAACCAAGCAAAGAGTTTTTAATTAATGTCATAGGAAAGAGAGAACCAGTGAAGACCAGCAGGCACAAGGGTGACAACAAGGAAACTGTTTCAGGAGGACTCCCCATGTGGTAGCAGGATGGCTTAGAGGGGAGAAAGCCTACAATGAGAAAGGACAGATACAAGTTAGTGGAAATAATATGGGTGACGAGGACCTGGATTTGGTAGAGTACTAACAGAGAGGAAGTGATGGGTGTACACACGTACATACACAAACACATACTCACAGTAATGGAACTTGTGATCGGCCAGGAGTAGGGAAAGAAGATCCAAATCCAAGGTTTGGGGTTGAGGAAAACTGGAGGTGCCATTGGTGAGGGCCCCAGTTTTCAGAAAGATGAACTCCAGTCTGGACAGGTTCACTTTAAAGTGACAGCAGGAGGTGGTGACAGAGAAAAGGACTGCGGAGTGAGTTCAGAAAGCCTGACTTGGTCCCCCAGATGCCCACCTTCTGCCCAAGACCATTGATGAACTGTGTGGCTTTGGACATATCTCACAAGCTTTCTTTCTGGTTTCAGCAGTCTTATATCTCAACTGGAATAGTAATATGTGCCTTACCTACCTCACCAAGTGATTGTGAGGATGAAATGGAAAGAGAGACACGTAGTTAATTTTCACTGTATAAAATATGACTTAAACCTCAGGGCCTGTTGCTATCACTGGAACAGGAAATGGACATTTGGATTCGTCATCCTAGCATAGGTGATTAAAATCTGAAAGTTTAACAGAAGGCCAGGAGAACTCACTGTCAGAGGTAAGAGAAGAAAAGTGGACCAGTAAAAGAGAGGAACCAAATATTTATTCTTCTAGCTTCCATTATCTCATGGTAATGAGACAGAGTGGAAAATTTCTTTCAGACAAGATTCAGCCCCACAATTAAGACATTTAACTAAAAAATGTCTTATTTCAAAAAGGCATTTGGGGGCACTAAACCCATTGTCATCAAGTTGATTCCAACTCATTTGAAGACATCCCACTGGTGCCGTCATTTTTCTCTCTCTTAACAGATTGACTTTGTGGCCCATGATGACATCCCATATTCCTCTGCTGGCTCTGATGATGTTTACAAGCATATAAAGGAAGCAGGTGAGTTCTCTTGTGTTTACCTGTCTACTGATGCCCAATTACTGGGTTCAATAAGAGACATGTGCCCTAGAACTGCAGCAGATACATACAAGGCATTAGAATTTCCGGTGTCTTCCAAACAGCCTCTACAAAATATGTTGGCATGTGTTAAGGCATCATTTGGGCATTTATATCAACCTGAGCACCCACGTACTCAACTTCAGGTTTGAGGCTCTATTCTAGAGTTCACCAAACGAAAATCACAAGACCCTATTACTTTCCTCATTAACAATTGATTAACTCTTTTCAATGAAATGATTTTATAGTTTCAAGAAAGTTCCTTTCAGAAGAAGACAGGTAACTGGCAAATGAATTATCTGGACTCCTTGTCTCAAACTCAGTCTTGCCATATTTGTAGTGTCATCTTGTCATGTGATAGTAATATCCTCAGGTACCACATGTGGAGGCAAAAATAGAATGGATAAGCATTTGTAGAATCAAACATAATGTTTCCTTTCTCAAAGTCATAAGTGACATCCTGGAAGGCAGAGTTGATGCCTGAGCTTCTGGAAGCTGACACCTTTGTTACAAAGCATTTCTGTAAAGTCGGAGTTTGGGAAAGGGATGGACTAGAATTGATACTTTGACTAAAGGTAGTTGTGGCAGTCGATTTTTAACGGCCTGATTTATTTTCTGCTCATTTGCTATCTGCCATATCTCTCATTATAGTCACTGTATGTATGTATGTTCATATGTCCATTAAACCATTATCTGGCATGGTACAGATACTCTAGTTTAATGAGCGACCTTATGTGCATAAAGTCTCTGAGTTGAAATCGACTCGTGGGCATCTAACAAGTGCTTTTCTTAGAGATGTCAAGAAGCCTTCCACACCAATTGTATTAGAGCTGTTCCCCCTTTGACATCTGCCATCAGAGCCACCTTCCCCCATTTTGGGGGGCCAGTGGAACTCCACCCATGGAGCTCTCATTATTCCTTCCCTTACCACAGCGCTCTGATGTCAGCCACTTCCTCCATCTGTTCCCCAACCACCTTCTCTTTGGCCTGGCTTGGCCGTAGTCTCTTCTGCGGGATCCCTTTCCCTGTGTTATGGTGACCCATCCAGCAGTCATGTTGAGTGGAAATCTCAACTGCCTTCTATGTTTCCTTAAGGGTCTTCAGGAAATGTTTAAATCTCTCCATAATCTATAGTAGAGCAAGGGGAACATGGGACATAGGAGGGGAGGAAGCCATATCCTGCCCTGACTCGCCTGTCTGTCATCAGAAATACTTTATTGAGACCTCCTTATGTTGGTACAAAGCCTCCCCAAGATGATTTTCTCCCAAAACTCATGCTTGGAAACCAAGTGCAAGCCCCTCAGCTCTGTTTTGTTTGTTTGTTTTTTTTAAAGGAGTCTTTTCTCTGCCTCTGCCCCTGGGGTTTGGACCTGAGTGGGGCAGGCAATAAGCCTCACTCACATTCCCTCAGTTTTGCTGCTCACCCGCTGATCCCTCATTATGACCACTCTTCTTGGAGGGTGGAAAACTGCTCCACTGTTAATTCCATGTCTTCCCTACTCTTGGACTTAAAGTAAAATATGCAGTATCCTGAATCTGATTAACCTCTGTTTCTTCATAATCCAGGGGATACTTTGGTGCTTTAGGAAACCCTTTTTGTTCTCAAAGCCTAGTCCTTTCAAGGGAAAGTCTTGCCTTTCATAACTATTATTATTAATTTTTTTATTTCCTTTTTCAAATATTTATTGTGAGTTGAGTGAAAGTTTACAGGGCAGATCATCAGTTTTACATTCAACAATTCATATACTTTGTTTCATTGCAATGATTATAATCCCCACCATGTACCATCAGTTAACAGGATTTCTCTCCATTCATTTTAGCTCTCTCTTTTTTTAAACACTCAGGCATGTATAATAATTTAAACCACCAAGGGCACATTCTGCAAGTCTGCCTCCTGGCTGTCCCTCTCTTTCCATGAATCTAGAGTCCTCAGCTGCTCCCTCTCTCCTTGTCCCCATCTTTGCCTCCATCTCTGGTGTCGCTGCTTCTCTGGATAAGGTGCCGTATTCCACTTATTATTATTTTTAATGAATGAACTTTAACAAGAGTCTGCTTTAAAATTCAAAACTGAACATGGTCTCCTGTATTTTCTGCTGTATCTACCTTCCCCTGAAGTGATGGACGTCTTAGTGTCAGTGGGGACAGGCCTCAGGGCAGCCAGCATCCCCAGAAATGAACATGACTTTGGATAATATTTCAGAAAATATTCTGTTACCAGTAGTGTGCTTATTCTCTCAGATGATGTATTTGTTGATGCATACCTTTTGGGGCAGAGCTAGTGGCTGGGTTTATCATGTCCTCTTATATAAGGTACCCTCAGTAGTCAGGATGCTGGATAAGAATGCGAAGCCTGGAAGTCTCAAATTCTTGTTGCTGTTTCTGTTAGGTGCCATTGAGTTGGTTCCAACTCACAGTGACCCAATGCACAACAGAATGAGTCACTGCCCTGTCCTGCACCATCCTCACAATTGTCGTTATGCTTGAACCCATTGCTGCTGCCACCGTACCAATCGTTTTGTTGGGGGTCTTCCTCTTTTTCACTAACCCTCTACTTTATCAACCATGGTGTCCTTCTCCAGGGACTGGTCCCTCCTGATAACAAAGTGTGAAAGACGAAGTCTCACCATCTGGCTTCTAAGAAGCATTCTGGCTGTACTTCTTTCAACACAGATTTGTTTGTTCTTCTGGCAGTTCATTGTTGTTGTTGTTGTTAAGTGCCATTGAGTCCATTGATGCTGCCACTGTGCCAGTCCATTTCGATGGGGGGGGTCTTCCTTTTTTTTTCACGAACCCTCCATTTTACCAAGCTTGATGTTCTTCTTCAGGGACTGGTCCCTCCTGGTAATATATCCAAAGTATGAGAGATGAAGTCTGGCCATCTTGGCTTCCAAGGAGCACTCTGGCTGTTCTTCCAACACAGATTTATTTGTTCTTTTGGCAGTCCATCATACCTTTAATATTCTTCTCCAAAACCATAACTCAAGTGCATCGATTCATCTACGGTTTTTCTTATTCATTGTCCAACTTTCACATGCATATGAAGCTATTGAAAATGCTATGGCCTAGGTCAGGCCCACCTTAGTCCTCAAACTGACATCATATTTCTAATCATATTTTTTAAGGAGTTTTAAGAAAGGAAACATCAGACATTATAGACTTGGAAGGCTGCTGAGGGCTGCTGTCCTGGGAAGGGTGGGGAGAGGGTGAAGAGCCTCGCTGAGACATCAACCATATTGAGATGGTTAAGGTTTTGTAAAATCTGAGCTGTGAGTCAGCTTCTCCTGCCCTAAAATGGCTGTGAAGGAGTTGGTATAAACCAGTGCTTGTCAAACTGAATGGGCCTGCAGAGTGCCTGTGGGGTCTGGTTACAGTGTATATTCAGATTCAGTAGGTCTGCTGGGGCCTGAGTTTCCCATCTTTAACAAATGCCCAGGTTTTTAGATGCTACAGGTCCATAGAGATCCTGGTTCAACTGACTTTTTCCCAGTGTGAAGTGAATGGGTGTTTGCTGGGTTGATTATTCCTCAACTAGTTGGTAATAGAGGAACAAGTATTTGGTAGCTATTTGATCTCTGGGTAAGTGGCCTCTGGTGATCTAAGAATAAGTTGCTTTCCTGATTTTAGGGAGCAAAATGTCAAGTTCCAGTTGTTTAGGTAAATTTACCCCTAAATTTAGTAACTTGAAAGAGACGTTATTTGCTCATGATTTTGTGAGTTAAGGTTCCAGCTAGGGCTTGGTTTGAGGTTCTTGCTGGGGTTTCTCAAGCAACAATAGTCTGATGTTGGCTGGGGCTGAAGTCATCTGAATGCTCAACTGGGATGGAGGGTCCCAGAGGGTGGATCTACATGGCTGGCTACTAATGGTGGTTGTTAGCAATGAGCTCAGTTGAAGTTGTAATTGGGTTATCTACCCATGATCCTTCCATGTGGCTTGAGCCTTTCACAGCATGTCAGCTAGGTTCCAAGAAAGAGCATTCTGCTGAGAACAAGCTTCTTCTGACCTAGCCTTGGAAGTCACAGGGCTACATTCTGTTTGTCACCAGCAAGTCACTAAGGCCAGTTCAGATTTAAGGGGAAGGAAGCTAATTGTGACCATCTTTAATCCACTCCGGTCCCCATTTTCAAATTGAATTAGTCAGTTGGCATTTTACTCTGCATAAGACTACAGATGACTAATCACAGGCACAAGGACACTTTGTGGTCCTTTGCTCTGCTCTGCTGATTCCTCACCTAGAGGGAGAGTCACAGTGGAAATGTGTTTAGGGCCCAGGTAGAGAAGGCCAGAGCATTCATTTTGGGAGAAGATGATCAGAAATTGAGTATCCACATTTGGCTTTTGTACGCTAAGCGTGGTTTATTTTGAAACTCAAAAATCACTTCAAATGAAGCCAGAGATATCAAAGATGTGAATTTTATAGCATTCTGTTCTGCTTATTATAGCTATATGTCAAGCTCCCCTAGCAAAACTGGAAGAAAAGCTAGAGCTTAAATTAAATAGACCAAGGTCCACATTACTCATCATCGTTCTAATATTGCCTACTACTGTTGAACGTTTCCTTCATTAACATGTGCTTTGCTGCTGCTTAAAATAGCTCCATAACCAAACACCGTAATTCTGAAAAGCATGATAAAAAAGGTTCTCTGATCATGCTCATTACTGAATATTTTTAGCAGAGCAATAATTAGGATTTGGAGGAAGCCGGGTGCCTCATTATATCAGCAGAGGGCTTGGCTTCTTTTAGAGACCGACCTCCCAAGCAGCCAAAGCAAATCTCTCCCCCATCCCAACCCCAACTCCCCTTTGTTATTCAACCACAGAGACCTTACCTTCTGAATTCATAGAAAAGGTGAGCTCATGTCATACGTGTCTAAATGACTTGCTAAAATCGTTTGGTTAGTAGCTAGAAAATCTTCTTAACATTTCAGTAGGCAGGCGTGCAGATGAAATATCTGCTTGCTGAAAGATGGTATAAAGACCTTTCTAGTAAGCTTCCTGCTGTTCCCACCAAGGTGAGGTATCATCAGGGTTCCTACCCTCCCACTCTGGGTTCCCATGCCCACCAGAGCCCCCTACACAGCTTGGTCAGTTTGGGTGCGCTTTATGTCCATGCATTTAGATGTTTGCATTCTCTGCCTTCCGTTTGGTTTTCTATATCGGATTCTACCTTCCAAGAAGGTGATAAAAGAGATTTTTGGTCCAGTGGCAATCTCCAACCCAGCCCTCTGAGCCATGCTACATTAGAAATTGGATGCTTTGTTTCTTTAACATCAGCATCACCACCCTGCTGCTGAAATGAACTGTATATAAATGTGCAGATGATATCAAAGTAAATCCCCAAAGGGACACCCTAGTTGGGACTTGCACTGAAAAATTCACAAATTTTGATCAAAGCTATTCATCTAGTCATTCATTCAACAAATAATTCTTTAGTGCCTGTTTCTCATCTGGTGCTGAAAATATAGAAAAGAACAAGAGAGGTCCAGATCCTTCTTCCATGTAGCTTATAGTCAAATGGGGGAGATAATTCTTTTTTAAAAAAATTTATTATTATTATTATTAAAGTTTTTATTGTGACTTGAGTGAAAGTTTACAGGGCAGATCATCAGTTTTACATTCAACAAATCATATACTGTGTTTCATTATGATGGTTACAATCCCATCCTTGAACCATCAATTAACAGTAGTTCTCGTTATTCATTTTAGCTGTTTTTATTGTGTGTTTTTAAAAATGTTTTATTGTGAATTATGTGATAGTTTACATGAGAGAACACTAGATTTACATTCATCCTATTGTATATCGTTTCATTGCCATGGTTACAATCCCCTCCATGCATCTTCAACCAACCAAAGGGTGTACCCTGCAAGCCTGCCCCGGTCGTCAGCACACAGCCCCTCTCCCTCTCTGGGACTAAAGTCCCCAGCCACTTCATTTCTACACGTCATCGTCTCTGCCTCCATCTCAGGCATCACTGCTTCTCTGGGTAGGGTCCCACTCTTTGCTCTTCTCCATTCATGGTCCCAGGGACCTCCGTTCCTAGACTGCAAAGTTAATCACTCCACTCCTCAAATGGGGAAGATAATTCTTGAACAAGTTGTTTTACAAAGACTTGGAGTGTTTGAAGGAAAAGAGCAGTAGACCATTGTGAGGGAAGACTTCACCTGGAGCTGAGAGATTTCTGTGAAGAAATGACATCAAAGTGGAAACTCAATGAATGACCAAGAGTTGACCAAGTAGAGTGTATGTGTTTTGACAGAGTGAAGTGAGGGGAGGCTATCCTTTCAGGACATCGCAGAAGTCCTAGATGGTTGGACCAAGGCATGATCAGCTTACTGCCCAGATCCAATGGGCAGCAATGAGAATGGTGTCATCTACAGATGTGCAGCACAAGGGCCTTGCTTTAGGAAGTGAAGGGGATGGGGTCTTAGCTGAGACTGGAGAGGAGTACTGGAAAGATATAATGCCAACTGTTGCAGAGCCAAGTTAAGGGTTTGAATCTAAATCCGGAGGGCAGTAGAAAGCCTATGAAAGGTTTCAAGCAGGGCATCTCACTTGCATTTAGAAAAATCACTCTTAGCACTATGGGAGGAATGGATTGAGGGGGACAAAAACAACATCATTGGAGACTTGTTATCAGGATATTGCTGCATTTTTTTTTTTTTTTAACAAGATGGTATTGGATTTGTTGAGGATGGAGGATGGAGCAAAGTGGATATACATTTAGGAAGTAGATTGGTGGCTGGAAATTGATTGGAAGTGGGGAATGAGGGAGGAGGAAGTGGCCCAGATTACTTTCAGATCGTCTGTTTCAGCCATGACATTTCTCAGCTGAGGAAACTGAGATTAAATACATTGCCTTCCAAGGGTCCAAGTGACTCGCCCAAAGACAGACCCGGTTTCCTTGTCCCCAGTCTGTCTGTCATATCATCCTATGCCTAATGTCTCTGACTAAGTGGCTGTAATGGTATTAGGTGGAAAGATATCAACAGTCAACACATTATTTTGGTTGATAACAGAAGCGGGAGCACAAACCAATTCATGTCTTTGTTGTTGCTGTTGATTGCCATCAAGTCAGCTCTGACTCATAGCGACCCTGTATAGGGGTTCCAAGGAGTCGATGGTGGGTTTGAACCACCAACCCTGTGGTTAGTAGTCCAGTGCTGATCCTGCAGTGCCACACCAGGACTTCCTCATATTGTTGTTGTTGTTGTTGTCAGGTGTCATCGAGTCGGAACTGACTCATAGCGACCCCATGCACAGCAGAACGAAACAATGCCCGATCCTGGACCAACCTCACTACCGCTGCCACATTTGATGCCATCAATGATACCACCTGACCGATCCATCTTGTTGGGGGTCTTTCTCTTTTTCTCTGACCCTCCATCTTACCCAGCATGACATCCTTCTCCAGCGACGGTTCCCTCCTGACAATATGTCCAAAGTATGAGAGACGAAGCTTAGCCATCCTGGCCTCCAAGGAGCACTCTGGCTGCACTTCTTCTAAAACAGATCTACTGGTTCTTTTGGCAGTCCATGGCACTTTCAGTATTCTCCTCCAACACCACAACTCAAAGGCATCAATTCTTCTACGATCTTCCTTATTCACTGTCCAGCTTTCGCATCCATATGAGGTTATTGAAAACACCATGGCTTGGGTCAGGCTCACCTTAGTCCTCAAGCTGACGTCTCTGCTCCTCAACACTTTAAAAAGTTCCTGTGCAGCAGATTTGCCTAATGCAATACATCATTTGATATCTTGACTGCTGCTTCCAGTAGTTTTGATAGTTGATCCAAGAAGAATGAAGTCCTTGACAACTTCAATCTTTTCTCCATTGATAAGAATGTTGTTTATTGGTCCAGTGGTGAGGATTTTTGTTTTCTTTACATTGAGATGCAATCCATACCGAAGGCTGTGCTCGTTGATCTTCATCAGTAAATGTTACAAGTCCTTTTCACTTTCAGCAAGTGTTTGAAGATTTTAAAGACGTCCTTTTAGAACTTTACGTTCTCGATGCTTGTTTGTTTTAGTCAACCCTACACACTGTAGATGAAAAGGCCTTTGAGTGGCAGAACTACCATGCAGAGTAGACTGTAATTCAGGGAATAAAATCATCTAGCACCCCACTGGCATGTTTTTAGATCAGAAACAACTGAAATAGTCTACATTTTCTTCCTCTCCTGGTATGATGTGATGCAGACTTCCTTGCAGAGAGAAGAGGTGTTGCTGTGATCCGACTAATCCATTGACTGAGTTGTTATGCCTCCTTCATTCATTTACTCAGTCAGTTTGCATTCGTGCTACACACGGGCACAGAGCTAGGTGCTGAAGATGCAAAGGCAATTAAAGCATAATCTGTGCTTTCAAAATACTTGCTTTCTACAAGCAAACAGACACACAAAACTTCTTTGGTTAATGGAAGGCCTAAATGATGTGGATTCTGCCTATTGACGTCAGGAAGAACTTCTCAGAAGCATTACCTTGAAGTTGGAACTTGCACGATGGAAGGAACTGTGCAGCTGATGGGGGCAGGAATGTGTCCAGAGCAGAAAAGCAGGGCTTGGCAAGAGCAAATACCAGAAGCTGGGAGAGTGCATGGTGCATCCTGGGAATGGATCCAGGACAATGAATATGTAGCGCTTGCGGTAAGGAGGGAGCGTATAGAATCTGGAAGAGTCAGTTGGGACCTCACTGGCGCTTGTATACAACTTTATACTGTAAAGGAGTGCCGTAAAAGAGATGGTTCAACCTAGCTGATCTGAGTTTGTCTTTTTAATCTCCCCTTTCCTATTTGGACAGGAATGTTTGTCCCAACCCAGAGAACAGAAGGCATCTCAACATCAGACATCATCACCAGAATTGTCCGTGACTATGACGTTTATGCTCGACGCAATCTCCAGAGAGGGTACACAGCCAAGGAACTGAACGTCAGCTTTATAAACGTAAGCATACCTTCCTACATACACCCTCTGAGGATACCACCACTACCACCGTTAATGTTTATGGAATGCTTACTATATGCTACACAGTGTTCAAAACAGGTCATATGTGTTGTTTCATTTAACCCACACTACAAGCCAATGCTTTATTATTATTTCCATGTTACAGGAACACAGATTGTGAGCTTCTCATTTAAACAAGGAGCGGTCTCACTCCCCTCCTCTCACCCCAATTTCCCTATTTAGGGTTCTCAGACTTGGATCAAGGGTTTCTAAGAGAGCTGTGCCTTGTGCAAGGCAAGGGTTATCTTTTTCTCAAAAAGGAAGGGAGGAGGCAGACATAATGAAAAGCTCAACTCAAAGAAAATGCTTTCTTGTTTTAATACTTTTTTTTATTCTGCCCAATTTCATTTTATTAAGGGCTTACAGATGCTCATTAGAAACCTTAACAGCCATTTTTTCTTGTCCAGAGAAATTACAGCTGCTTAAATAAAGCCTAAAGTCTTTGGCTTCCTTTTGTATTTCCACTGCATTGTTCCCACAGAGCTGCTGTTAGTTTAATGATAGAGCAACTGTTAAAACAATCTTTAAAACAAGCAAAACAAGCTGTTAAAAAGCAAAGAGGGCAGCCGCAGTTGTTTGAGGTGATGCTAGTGGGTCTGGACAACTGTATTTGCCTGGGCATCAAGGTGCTGCTGTCTTTGATTAAAAGAGAACTCTTCATCCATACAGAATTGCAGTCTGGGGGGTGGGGTGGGGGGCTGTGGGGGGAAGGATACTGTATGTGCAAAAGGAGATTTGTCTACAAACCTAGACACTTAAACATGTGCACCCATAATGATCCAGCATGTTTACACAATTAATCATTGGAAATGTCAAAATAGGAAGGGGTCATTCACTGTAAAATCAGTGATTATTAGTTGTCCTTGAAAAGCAAGGAGTGCTGGGACTCCAGGCTCTGATTTTATACTAGCCAGGCAACAAAACGGAAAATGCTGGGTTCGAGTGGCACCCGAACAGGTGGCTGAAAAGAATTCAGTCAACGTGATTATTTTGTATCTGATAGAGAATAAAGCCCTGGTTATTTCAATAAATTAAACTGTCTTTTTTAAAAAATTGAATTCAGTCAACCATCCAAGCATGTCAAGCCATTTCCAAAAGTTATTGCTCACTCTCTTTAAACAGCCTTTAGAGAAGCCACTTAGCTCATGGAACCGTGTAGTTCAGTGTGGATGTGCTTGTTGCCTTTTTGTGACAACAAACTTGGTTGCAGCTCAGGGATGAAATCAAATGGGTTGGATGGTTGTGTATATGAATCATGGAACTTTAGAGGTGGCAGGGACCTGACAGGGGTCAGTCTCCCAGTCTAGTTCTCTGCATTTAGACATGAGGAAGCTGGGTTCAGAGAGGTCACCTGGCCAAGATCCCCCACATAACGCATCCTCCCAATCTCCTGACCCTGAGTCCAGTTTTAATTCTACTAGTCTGTGTTGCCCCTGAGAGCTGTGCATAATAACTACATCCAGGGCAGAGTGAACTATGGAAGCGAATAATATAAGTGTACAGACAAGAGCTAGCATTGATCAAGAGCTTGTTAAGTGTTCATCTAAGTGTTTTACAAGGATTCTCTTATTCATCTTCATGGTAAACTTTTGAAATTACGTTTAATGTTTGTTTCCAACATGTATGAAGGGGCTTCATAAAGTTCATAGGAAAATTGAATGAAAAGATAATGGAATTTTTCTGGGAACTTTTTGAAGCCCCCTCATAGGTGAGGACACAGTCACAGAGAGGTTGAACAACTCACCCAAGGTCACATGGTAAGTGCTGGTTGGCGTTGTGACTTTCCATAACATATTTGTGGGTAACAAGGACCCCTGGTGGCACAATGGTTAAGTGCTTGGTTGTTGCCTGGAAGGTTGGTGGTTTGAACCCATCCATCACTCTGTGAGAGAAAGATGTGACAATCTGCTTCTGTAAAAACTACAGCCTTAGAAACCCTATGGTGTCATTCTACTCTATCCTGTAGAATTGCTAAGAGTTGGAATAGACTCAATGGCATACAACAATAACAACATGATAACACATATGAGGGGGCTTCAAAAAGTTCATGGAAAAAGCAAGGAAAAGATAATGGAATTTTTCCAAGAATTTTAAAAGCCCACTCACATAAGCCCATACCCCACCCTAAGGCCTCAGTAAGATTTGGAAGGTCTAAATCAAGGAATCCTGATCCAGTTTTGCAATATTGCAGATGTCTCAAAAATGATAAAAAATCCAAATTAACTTTAGTCCCATCTGCTGTTGTTAAATGCCATCGAGTCACTTATGACTCATAGTGACCCTATATAGGGTTTCTGAGGCTGTACATCTTTGTGGGAGCAGACAGCCTCACTTTTCTCCCTTGGAGTGAGTGGGTTCAAACCACCGACCTTGTGGTTCACAGTCCACTGTAATACAAAGCCACCGAGTTCTCTTGGTTCCACAAAGTACAGAAAGATCTTTAACTTTGTTATCCCTTTAGGAGAAAAAGTGCCACGATGTCACAGATTGTACGGTATTATGTTCATGGCTTTAATACCACCCTCATTAGATAACACAGATAAAATGTCTTAGAAATTTCACAGTAATGATACACTCAACACATCCTGAGTGGTCACTAAATGCCAGGCTTTGGGACAAGGACTTTACATGCATTATCTAATAGTCACAACGCTCTTGGAGGTAGGGCTGATCATTATCCCCATTTTATAAATGATGAAACTGAGGCTTTGAGGTGACATCTGAATTACCAACACTGATGGCTTCCAGGCACATCAGTAGACACTATTGCTGCATAAAGATTATAAGAAGAACAAAATTTCAGCCCAGAGGCACTATCAAAATAAAAGCTTTCTTTAGCACCAAGGAAATAGATGCAATTCAATTATCTTAATATTATTAAAATGAAAATTTCAGTATAGCACATTAGTTCAAAGGCCCAGCCAATGGCCTACTCATTCCAAGTAATACTGACTTTAACAGTGTTACCAATAACTCAGGCAGCCTCTGAGTGCTCATTCTGTATAAGTGTAAGGCTTAACAGAACTGAGTGGAGATATTTGTCCAATGTCTACTTATCCTAAAGGATAAATATATACTTTTGATTCCTCTCAGCGAGATTTAAAATGAAAAAGAACCTTAAAACCACTTTTCCTATGAGAAAGTTACATTCCCCTCAAGCCAGTCCTTAGAAAAGGCCAACACCCTGCTCCTTAAGTTAGAAGCAAACATAAATTGAAACAAAATGTGACCATTAGTGTGACTGATTGTGAATGATCTCTTGGGTAAACACATTTCTTTCTCCTTCAATTTTTGACCAGGAAAAGAAGTACCGTTTCCAGAACCAAGTAGATAAGATGAAGGAAAAGGTAAAAAATGTGGAAGAGAGATCCAAGGAATTTGTTAACAGAGTGGAAGAAAAGAGTCATGATCTAATTCAAAAGTGGGAAGAAAAGTCAAGGGAATTCATTGGCAACTTCCTAGAACTGTTCGGACCCGATGGAGCATGGGTATGTAATTATTCCACTTGGACCCATATCATGGAGCCATTTAAGGGTCTCCACTCTGGAGTCCTGGTGTGGCGCTGTGGGTTAATGTGCCAGACTGCAAAGCCGTTTGAACTGCAAGGTCAGCGGTTCAAGCTTGCCAGCCGCTCCTCAGAAACCCTATACAGGGTCGCTATGGGTCGGGATCAACTCGATGGCACTTAACAACAACACTCTGGTAGTGAATCTGGTAGCGGGAGTCCTGGTGTGGCGCTGTGGGTTAACGCACTGGACTGCAAAGTAGGTTTGAATCACAAGGTTGGCAGTTCAAGCTCACCAGTCACTCCTTGGAAACCCTATACAGGGTCGCTATGAGTCAGAACCAACTCGATGGCACTTAACAACAACTCTGGTAGCATAGGGGTTACGAGTCAGGCTGCTAACCTCAAGGTCAGCAGTTCGAAACTACCAGCTGTTCCGTGGAAGAAAGATGAGGCTTTCTGCTTCCGTAAAGATTTACAGCCTCGGAAGTCCTATGCAGGGTCGCTGTGAGTTGGAACCGACTCAACGGCACATAACCACCACAAGTATGCAGTCTGTACTTTGGGCATCAGCCTGACTGACTTCAAGTCCATGTCATTTCCTTATTGAGTTTCTGCTTTACCTTTCAATACTGTACTCAATAGAACCTGAAGCTAACTCTGGGTCCCCCCCCCCATTTCTTGTCTAGAACTAGAAGTTAGAAGCCATCTGGTCCTCATTGAGTGTCAGTTCTTGAAGGAGTTGTTTCCATAATCCATACCAGAGGTGATGTAAAGCTTGGGGGTTAAGGGTGAAAGGGTCATTGGCAGCATGGAGTTTAGGTTGCAAGACAAGGACAACAGGTTCTTAGACCAACCAGTGGAATTTATGCTTTGGGGAAGAGAACACAAAAGAAATATAGGTAGTCTTTGTTGTCAGGAACCCTTCTCCTTCACTGGTTGGGAGACAGAGAAGAGATGGGATTTTGCCCTGCATCTGCGCCTGTCATACTTTGATTTCCTCCCCGCATTTCCGTGGCATGCTAGTTTTGGGATAAAACACAAAACCTTAGGGAATGAGGCCTTGATCTGAATATTAAAACTGAAAGAGAAAATGTGCTGGTGGTCTCCTTGCCTAAATTCTACAGACAATTCTGAGTGATGACTATGGAAAGGAAAAAGAAAATTCTGGAAATCATCATGTACTTCTTTGGTCTTTCTATTGTGTATGCACTTCCAGTGTAAATGGCCAGTACTGTGAGCAGTGTCGATGGGGCTCTATGGAAGGGAGACTTTTGAAGCTAACTTTCCTTTTAAAACAAAAGGATGATTCTATTTGATTTCCTTAATGTTAAGTAGCCCAGATTTCCTATTATGACATGAGAAGTGTCTAGCAAAATCCACTTCGAGTTAATTATTTTATTGATGGGTTGTCACTGCTGCTTCTCTGCTCATTTGAGCTTGTTCATTATAGGATTGCCTAAAAAGTAAAACACTCAATTAGCAATAGAAAAAGAACAACGTTTGGAAGTTGGAAGAGATGCTTTTCTTAAAGTCTAGGAGTTTCTAAGTAATTATAGAGGTGGGTGTTGTAGATTAACCATGTCCTATTGGCTGGATCTGAGTTCCGAGGGGCTGCTTGAATCTTCAATGACTTCTAGAAATAACTGGCAAAGAGGGTAGGATCAAGGAGCTGGGTTTCTTTTTATTTTCTCTAGCCTATTAAAATTTCAGCTCAGGTCAATTTTATTCATGGGAAATATATTAAGTATCTGCTCTATGCACAGTCCTGTTGTTGTTGTTGTTAGGTGCCATCGAGTTGCCACAGTTGGTACCAACTGTGGAAGAATACCAAGATAAATAAAGTGCATAAAGTCAGAAATTTCTCATTAACTTAATGTGCATGGTAATTGTCTACACTCACTTCTCACACCACATTTTCAAACTCTGAAGAAACAGCCTGTAGTCTTTAAGGATGCCATATAGGCATGCATTTGCTTATGGGGGTCGAGAAATGTGTCTGCTGAGGAGCCCCCCCCATTGTTATAACTCAAGGGGATGAATATTTTCCCCAAAGTAAGTGAGCAAAGACAGGGAAGAGAGATAATTTCATAGAACCTTTATAGACTTTCGTCGTTTCAGGCTCCCAGTGAAGGTGAAATCGTAGCTGGAATTGTTCTAGGGGAGTCTTGGGTGACAGTGAGCTGAGGGGATTCTTAAGAAATGAAAACCCAGCTTAGAGACTGGAGGTTTTTTCTTTTTTAAAACTTGCTATTAGTGTCAAAACTGTTATTAACATTAATTTACGGTATCAGCCAGACTTAGACATTACTTTTTTTCTGTTGACACTAAAAGTACAGGAATAGTTACAAGGATGTTAAACGCCAAGATAAGTAATTTGCTTTTCATGAATATGCTATTATTATAATAATTCTTTATTTGTGGATTTGGGATTGGAACTCATTTCTTAAAATAGAGGGTCTGCATTACCTGCAAATACAGTACTGATGCAAATAAGCCAGACTTGGAAAGGTACAAAACAGGATTTCACATCCAAATTTTGGCACAACGGGGATTGGTATGTAGCATAGTGTGTAGTACACAGGGGTACCCCATAAATGAATCTACGAATGAATGGAAGGATGGGTGTGGGATGAAGACCTAGTCACAGAACTTTCAGCATCTGCAAAGTCATCCAAACACATGCATATATATCCTTAGCTTTTTATTGTTTATGGTGCTAGATGCAGGAGTTGGTTGCAACCTGGTGTTTAATGAGTCAGCAGGCAGACTTGGTTTGCTTAGCCCTCAACAATGTTTCTAAGTTTCTTTTTTTTTTTAATGTTTTATTGTGAATTATATCATAGTTTACATGAGAGAACTTTAGTTTTACATTCATTCCATCGTATATCATCTCATTGCCATGGTTTCAATCCCCTCCATGCATCCTCAACCACCCAAAGGGTATATCCCAGAAACCCGCTCCCTACACTTCCCCCTCCTCCCCCCAGTTTTCGGCCTACAGTCCCTTTCCCTCTCTGGGTCCAAAGTCCCCAGTGGCTTCATCACTCCGCGTCATCATCTCTGTCTCCATCTCAGGCATCTCTGTTTCTCTGGGTAGGGTCCTGCTCTCGGCTCTTCTCCGTTGATGGTCCCAGAGGCCTACGCTCCTATTCTGGAGAATCAATCACTCCCTTCCTTGTTACAAAACTTCTACCTTTGCATTTCCAACCCTCATAATCCATCCTGATAAGCATTATTCACTACAGTATCATGAGTTACCCATCTGTATCTCCTTTCATCAGCTCCGCCCAGACAGATTGAATAGTGCCTTCTGGAGATTCTGTCTTCTGCCATGCTCCCTAGCACCAGGTTCCCTCTTGAAAGCTTGTAAGCCAGTCACTTCTTGCCTTTGTAGTGCCCCCCTCCCCATTTGAGTATCCAATGTCCAAGCTGCCCTTCTCCGTCCACTTTGTGTGTGTGTGTGTGTGTGAATGTTTCTTGCTGTGAGGATTTGTTCCCTCTTTTGAGTTGCTGCTCCATAGGTATAGGTCAAGTTCATCAGACTGTATCAGCTCACTCTTTTTTTTTTTTTCCCCCTCTTCTTTCCTCTCCTGATTGAGCTCCGATCATCCAGTCATCCGGTTCAGGTCATGTGGGTATCATCTGCAAGTGTGGACACTCCTGTGCATATGTCCTCTCTTCCCATCAGCCGGTAGCTCTAACTTTCTTTTAGAAAGGGCATGACATCCCACCCATTCCTCATTATCCCTTCAATCCCCAGCCTAATTCATACATTTATGCTGCCCAGGAGTATTTGAATTTGTTCCCTGTAGAGTCTTTATGGCTTCCTAAGTAGTCAGTTTGTCATGCTGTGGTGGCTTCTGTGTTGCTGTAATCCTAGAAGCTATGCCATAGGTGTTTTAAATATCATCAGAGTCACCCATAGTGGACAGGTTTCAGCTGAACTTTCAGATGAAGACAGACTAGGAAGAAGGAGAGGCAGACTACTGCCAAATATTTAGCCGCTGCAAGTCTTATGAATAGCAGTGGGACACTGTCAGAACCAGAATACTGAATATTGTCAGATACAGTGCCAGAAGATGAGCCCCTTGGGTTGAAAGACACTCAAAATGCGACTGGGGAAGAGCTGCCTTCTCAAAATAGAGTTGACCATGATGACACGAATGGAGTAAAGCCTTCGGGACCTGCATTTGCTGATGGGGCACAATTCAAAATGAAGAGAAACAGTTGTAAACATTCATTAAAAATTAGAACATGGAATGTACGACATGTGAATCTAAGAAAATTGGGAATTGTCAAAAATGAAATGGACCACATTAACATCGATATCCAAGGCATTAGTGAGCAGAAATGGATTGGTATTGGCCATTTTGAATCTGACAATCACATGGTTTACTATGCCGGGAATGACATATTGAAGTGGAATGGAGTCGCATTGAAGCACAACGTTATCTATTATAGGATAATATCCATATGCTTATAAGGAAGACCAGTTAATACAACTATTATTCAAATTTATGCACCAACCACTAAAGGCAGTGATGATGAAGTTGAAGAATTCTACCAACTTCTTCAGTCTGAAACTGATCAAACATGCAATCAAAATGTATTGATAATTACTGGCAATTGGAATGCAAAGAGTAAGGATCAGTAGTTGGAAAATATGGCTTTGGTGATTGAAATGGTGCTGGAGATCACATGATAGACTTTTGAAAGACCAATGACTTCTTCATTGCAAATAACTTTTCAAAACAACATACACATGGACCTCACTAGATGGATTACACAGAAATCAAATTGTGGAAAGTGACAGTGGAAAAAATCCATATCATCAGCCAAAACAAGGTCACGGGTAGACTGTGGAACAGACCATCAATTACTCATATATAAGTTTAGTCTGAAGATGAAAAAAATTAAAACAAGTCCACAAGAGTCGAAATATGACCTTGAATATATTCCACCTGAATTTAGAGATCTTCTGAAGAACATATTTGATGCATTAGACACTAAAGACCAAAGACCAGAAGAGTTGTGGGATGACATCAAGAACATCATAAGGAAGAAAGCAAAAGGTCATTAAGAAGACAAGAAAGAAAGAAAAGACCAAAATGGATGTCAGAAGAGACTCTGAAACTTTCTCTCCAGCGTAGAGATCCTAAAGCAAATGGAAGAAAAATGGAGAAGGTAAAAGAGCTAAATAGAAAGTTTCTAAAAGTAGTCGGAGAAGACAAAGTCAAATATTATAATGAAATATGCAAAGACCTGGAGTTAGAAAACCAAAGGGAAGAACATGTTCAACATTTCTCAAGCTGAGGGAACTGAAGCACAAATTCAAGCCTTGACTTGAAACCTTGAAGGGTTCTATGGGTAAAATGGAGTTCTGGTGTGGTGCTGTGTATTAATGTGCTGGACTGCAAAGTAGGTTTGAATGGAAAGGTAGGTGGTTCAAGCTCACCAGCCCCTCCTCAGAAACCATATACAGGGTCTCTAGGGTCGGAACCGACTCAGCAGCACTTAACAACAACAAAATGGGAAAATTATTGAATGATGCAGAAAGCATCAAATGAAGATGGAAGGAATACACAGAGTCACTGTACCAAAAAGAAATGGTCAATGTTCTACCATTTCAAGAGGTAGCATACAATCAAGAGCCAATGAAATTGAAGGAAGACGTCCAAGGTGAGTTGAAGGCATTGGCAAAGAACAAACATCAGGCATTGATAGGATACAAACTGAAATCTTTCAACAAACTCAAGCAGCACTGGGAACACTCGCTCATCTATGCCAATAAATTTGGAACATAGCTACCTGGCCAACTGACTGGAAGAGATCCATATTTGTACCCATTCTAAAGACAAGTGACCCAACAGAATGGGGAAATCATCAGACAATGTCATTAATATCACATGCAAGTAAAATTTTGCTAAAGAGAGTTCAAAAAGGGCTGCAACAGTACATTGATAGGGAACTGCCAGAGGTTCAAGCAGAATTAAGAGGAGGATGTGGGACGAGGGATACAACTGCTGGCATCAGATGGATCTTGGCTGAAAGCAGAGAATACCAGAAATATGTTTACCTGTGCTTTATCAACTACACAAAGACTTTCAATTGTGGGGATCATGGCAAACACTGCGGAGTATAAGTATTCTAGAACACTTAATTGTGCTCATAAGGTATCTGTACATGGACCAATAGGCAGTTGCTAGCACAGAACATGGGAACACTGAATGATTTAAAATTAAGAAAGGTGTGAGACAGGGTTGTATTCTTTCACCATACTTATTCAACCTGTATGCTGAGCACAGAATTTGAGAAGCTGGATTATATGAAGAAAAACATGGCATCAAAATTGGAGGAAGACTCATTAACAACCTGCGCTGTGCAAATGATACAGCCTTGCCTGTTGAAAGTGAAGAGGACTTAAAGTACTTGCTGATGAAGATCAAACCCCACAGCCTTTGGTATGGGTTGCATCTGACGGTAAAGAAAACAAAAATCCTCACTACTGGACCAATAAACAACATCAATATAAATAAAGAAAAGATAGAAGTCAAACACTTAATTTTGCTCAAATCAACCATCAGTACTCATGGATGGAGCAGTCAAGAAATCAAATGATGCATATCATTAGGCAAAACTGCTGCACAAGACCTCATTAAAGTGTTGAATAGCAATGGTGTCAGTTTGAGGACTAAGGTGAGCTTGACCCAAGCCATGGTATTTTCAATAACCTCATATGCATATTAAAGTTGGACAGTGAATAAGGAAGACCTCAGAAGAATTGATGCATTTGAGTTATGGTGTTGGAGGAGAATATTAAAAGTACCATGGACTGCCAGAAGAACAAACCAATCTGTGTTGAAAGAAATACAGCCAGAATGCTCATTAGAAACCAGGATGGTCAGGCTTAGTCTCTCATACTTCAGACATATTATCAGGAGGGACCAGTTCCTGGAGAAAGATATCATGTTTGGTAAAGTGGAGGGTTGAGAAAGAGGAGGAGGACTCCCAACAAGATGGATCAGTACAGTGGCAGCAACAATTGTGAATTTGGCGCAGGACCAGGCAGTGTTTCATTCTTTTGTGCATAGGGTTGCTGTGAGTCGGTCCTGACTCGATGTCACCTAACAATGACAATAGCAAGTGACCTCATGTTTGATAGTGGTGGTGGTGGTAGTGGTGGTGGTGGTGTACTGTTGAGTCGGTTCTGACTCATAGTGACCCTGCATAGGGTTTCTGAGGCTATAAATCTTTATGGGAGCAGAAAGTCTCATCTTTCTCTAGCGGAACTGCTGACATTGTAATTAGCAACCTGACTGGTAACCACTATGCTACCAGAGCTCCTTTTGATAATTGTTGTTAAGTGTTGTTGAGTCAGTTCCAACCCACAGCGGCCCTGTATTGGGTTTCTGAGGAGCAGCTGGTGAGCTTGCAGCTCAAATGACTTTGCAGTCTGACGCATTAACCCACAGCACCATACCAGGGCTCCCCTTTTGACAGTAAGGACTGTGATATAAAGTTCGAACCCTTACGCTCCATCTCTGAGTAGAAAGTGGTGATGATGATGATGAGGTTACTGTTTAGAAGTTATGCAGCAGGCTTAACTCTTTTTCTAAAGTCCTTTCATATTTACTCTATCCACTTTGGCCACACAAAAAGGTAGTATTGTAGCTGTTTCATTGATAAAGAAACATCTGTTGATGTGTTACAAATTATCCTCAAACTTAGTGATTTCAAACAACAAACTATGATTATCTCACATGGTTTCTGAGGGTCTAGGATCTGGGAGCAGTTTAGCTGGGTGGTTATGACTCAGAGCTTCTATGAAGTTGCAGTCAAGATCTCAGCTGGAGTTGCAGTCATTCAGGGCTAGAAGATCCACTTCTAAGCTCACTCACCAAGTTATTGACTAGAGACCTCAGTCACCTTCCATGTGATAGAGAAGAAAGATAGATCAAAACAAAAGCTACAGTCTTTTATAACCTAACCTTGAAAGTGGCATACCATCACCTCTACTGTATTCTATTGGTCACATAGACCAACCCTAGTACACTGTGGGAAGGAACTACACAAAGGTGTGACCATCAGGAGATGAGGACCATTGGGGGCTATCTTGGAACCTGCCTGCCACAATAGCTATTGAGAAGTAGACACAAGCAGTCTCCTCAGTTGCTATAATGGATTATCTGTTCCTACTTATGCAGTCTGATTGGTGGATTATTAGAGCCCAAGACAGTATTCCCCAACATCCTATTTATTTAACTACTTGCTTGTCTTGTGTGTAACTAGTCTTGATTCAGAAGGCAGTCTACAACCCATTCAGAGCTTGAGGGTCAAGTGATGCTGGATCAGTTGCCAGAGTTTGGTTTTCATTGGTTTTAGGGTAGGGCCTTCCTAGTGAACCGGTTTATTTTTGTTTGGAGGTTCTGAATTTTCAGATTAGACATCCTATTTGAACATTAGAACCAATCCTAACCACATATGCTGATTTTTAAAAAGATGTATTATTTGAATGATCCACCATTGTATTTCTTCATTGATTCTAAAACCTTTGGATCATTTCCTGTTTGAAATGAAATGAATCAATATTATTTTACAATGTGAAAGTTGACTTTTTCCTTGAACACCAGGAGTTAGGTGCGTTTTTTCATTTTATCTTGTATCCATGGACTGACTACCCATCACGCCAATCAGTCTGGTCAATATCTATGCCAACCAAACTGGCGTTTGTCATCTGATAAGGAGCCTGGTGATACAAAAGTTAAGCACTCAGCTACTCACCAAAAGATTGGTGGTTCAAATTCACCCCGTGGCTCTTGGAGAGAGAGGCCTGGAGATGTACTCCCTTAGATTAAAGCCTAGAAAGCTCTGTGGGGCAGTTCTGCATTGTCACATGGGCTTGTAATGAGTGAAAATCTACACAAAGGTACCTAACAACAACAACAACAATATGGGATTACCTTTTTTAAAAACCCTATTGATGTGCTCATGTTTTGAAAGAATAGATTTGCATAATGTGAGTGCCATAGCTAATTTTAAGGATGCTTTGATTTTGAAAAAAGATATAAGTTTGTGAATATGAATTAGATTTTCCTGTTGAGACTTCTTAGCAGTTGGATTCAGAAATATGTCTTTAAGCAAATGCACCAGTAAAATGTGAATAAACCTAAAAAGCTTTTTCAACTGTGAGAAGTGGACAGTTATGAGAGAGGTGGTCATGGGCAAGGGCTTCCTTCGTGACTGGGTGGCTTTGGACAGTTCATTCACTTCTGGCCCTTAGAGCACCTGCAAAGGCAGTTGTTGGGAGGATTAACATGATTCATATTTTAAAGCTCTGAGTCCCGGGGTGGTGCAGAAAGTTATTGTGCTCATCAAATGTTGAAAGTTGAGTCTACCCAGATGTGCCTTGGCGATATATGAGTACTTCTGAAAAAAATCAATCATTGAACACTCTATGGAGTTCTACTCTGACATAGGTGGGTCGCCGTGAGGCCGAGTCCAACAATGACAACGGGTTTTTTAAGCTGTACCCTGGTGCTTCAGGTATTATGTAAGGGTTGGCTGTTGTTATTGTTTATTGATATGGACAGGACTGAAACAGAAAGTCTTTCCTTAACTTATGTCTTAATTATCAGAGGCCCAAGCCTGATGGAACTAAGATATATATATATGTTTTCATTTTTCTTTTGGAAGATATGCCAGAATATATCTGAAATACTGAAACTGTTCAAAGGCATTTAAGACATTTACTGCCTCACTAGATGTTAAAAACTTCTTAAAAGGGAAAATTTTGTAGGAGGGAAATAGAAAATCACTTTCATATGGACAGGACTATAAATAGGATTTTTTTCTTGGGGGAAAACTTTATAAATGGAAACCTCTTAATACAAGAGAGGACGGAATTTAAATACCTTTCCTCTTTAGAAACGCCATGCCTTGATCGTCTTTATTTATTGTATTTCTAAAGTGCTTTTCTTCCCAGGAAGCTCATTACAAACTGTCCCCTGACCTGATTCAATTTAGCTTCTTGGCTGAGGAACCACCCTTCAAAGGGGACCAGCAGTAGACCAGAGAGCCACCAACCCAGACACAGGGGTTTTGTACAGATACGACATTTTGTGAAGTGCAACACCATTGTTTATCATCAAAGATTTAAATTCTTTTATCTCGTTCAGCAGCATAGTCTCTGAATTGAGCTTGAGTCCAACCATCCTAGACAAGTTGTAGATTCCTTAGAAAGTGGGCTTCTAATGGAAATGTTGACAATCCATTTACAGCAGGCGGGCTAATGCTGCCACTAAAAATATACTTACAGATTACAGTCATAAAATACATATTCTAAAGTGTCTGCTAGAAGTTCAAGGATTTTTTCTTAATGTTGCTGTTAATAGTAGGCCACCCAATCCTTTGGGTGTCTGCTTCTGTCTCAGAAATGGCCTTAATCTAAGGTAATGCTATGTACTGCACTTTTTTTTTTTTTTAATTTCCTATTTGATTTTGAGAGTGGGGGTAAGATGTCTTTTGGCAGAATTGTCAGTGTCCTTAATGGAAAACAAATAATTGGTGTACATGTAGAAATACAGAATTTTAAATCTGGAAAGAATCTTAGCGATCAGCAAGTCATCTCCATTTTATCTGCTAGCAGAAACTTGGGGCTCTGTAAAAAGTGATAGGCTATTGTCTAAATTGAGGTGGCTGGCTGACACCAAGGAGCCTTGGTGGCACAGTGGCTAAGCACTCTGGCTGCTAACCAAAAAGTTGCTGGTTGAAGAGATGAGGCAGTCTGCTTCCGTAAAGATGTACAGCCTTGGAAACCCTATGAGACAGTTTACTCTGAACTGTAGGGTCCCTGGGAGTCAGAATGGACTCAACTTCAGTTGAGTTTGGTTTGGTTTTGTGTTTGGCTCACGTGACTGCTAGCCTAAAGGTTGTTGGTTTGAACCCAGCCAGAGGCATGTAAGAAGAAATGGACTCACCAAGAGTCCGAATCAATTTAACAGAAACTAACAACAGAATTTATAAAGGGAACTTGAGTGCAGAGATGTACAGTTGAGTGTTGAGGGGCTACTGTGATGGTATTCCTGAGACCTTAGTAGTTTCTCACCTGATTTCTTTGCCTTGGGCAACCTGGGTTATCCTTCTGTTTTATGATGATCAAAGTAATATATGCTCACAATCGAAATACGAGTTGAAAGTAAATAACTTATTAAAGAATGACCAGCAGCCTCAGAGCAGTCCCTGTTACTATTTTGAAGTTTCACCCAAACATTTCAGTCCATCCTCATTTGCATACACTCCTCTTCCAAAATCGAAATCCTGTAGAACATTTTCAAAAATTCTTTTCACTTTGCAGTAGCTTGTGAGCATTTTCTTGCATTAAGAACCTGATTTTCATTAGCTGCAATAGTATATCATCTCAAATCTACTTCAGGAGTTTGCAGTTTTGTCTGTCATCACATGGCTGATCTCCAGAAGGCAGGTTTTTGCACCTATTGTATTGCCAAACTACCAGCCAGAAAGGCACTACTATTGTACTCCCCCACCCTAGCAATACATGGGTGAAGTCCGCTTTCCTGGACCCTCGCTAACACTGCCTATTAGAAATCAAACAACAAATGACTTTAGCAATGAGATAGCACAGATAACTTGTTTCTGTCCTTTGCATTTATTTACTAATGGTACGGAACACTTTTTTCTTTTTTTTGGTAGATGAATTCTTTTATTAATGGATATCATTTAAGAAGTATGGTTCTATAGAATAAGAATAATGCTATATCTTGACTGGCAAAGTATATACCTTTGTGTTCCTCATTTAGATTCCAAAAACTTAACTAAATAGAAGATATGGATGAGTGATACACAGTTCAAAGGCTTTTAAAAAATATTTATGTTGTTCTTGTTGAGACTATAAACAGCAATACATACACCAATTCCAAAGTTTCTACATGTGCCGTTTAGTAGCACTGATGACATTCTTTGAGTCCTTTTCTAAGCTGTCCCTCCTCCACAACATAAAGTCACTGTCCCTCTAAGGTTCTTATCTAATCTTTTGAGTTATTGTTATAAAATTGATCTTATATATATATAGATAGTTCTTAAAAGAGCATAATGATCAGACACTTTTTTTTTTGTTTGTTTACTAGTTAATGCTAAACTATTGCTTGGTTTTAAGATGACTTCAGGGGATATTTTTGGTTTAAGGTTTAAAGATTATCTGAGGACAGTAGTTTCAGAGGTTCATACAAGATTCGTGGCTGTAAGAATTTTGGGATACCAAAGAATTTAAAAGTCTGTTTTGCATTTCTCCTCGCCCCTTTTGATCAGGATTCTTCTACAGACTCCTTTATCAAAATATCCAGGTGCTGTATAATTTTTTAGAGTTGATATTTATACATCTTCCTTTGTGAATTGCCTGTGTATGTCATATGTGCCCACTTTTCTTTGGATAGTACTTTTTTAAAAACAGTATTATTAAGACGTAATTCACATTGCATAAAATCCATCCATTTAAAGTGTACGATTCAGTGGTTTTTAGTATATTTACAGACATATACAACTGTTACCATAGTCATTCCAGGAATATTTCCATCATTTCAAAAGTAAATCTTGTGTGTGTCCTTAAGCCAGAGTCCCTGGGTGGTGCAAATGGTTAATGTGCTCGGCTGCTAACTGAAAAGTTGGCAGTTGAGTTCACCCAGAGGTGTCTTGGAGTTTGGCGATCTACTTTAGAAAAATCAGCTACTGAAAACCATATGGAGTACATTTCTCTGCATATAGGGGTCACCGTGAGTCCGAATGCACTTGATGGAACTGACTTTTTAAAAATTATTATTTAGTTGTCACCCACATGTCTAATTTCTTTTAAGGTTTTCTTTT
>NW_006408536.1:8430523-8437384 GCF_000296735.1 Chrysochloris asiatica
TAAAAAAATAAAGTGTTTTCAGTGCAAACTTACTCAGCAAATTAGGTTCACATTGAAGAATTTCCATACAAATTGTTCACTGACATTAGTTACATTTTTCACAGGTGTCAATATGCTCATTATTTCTGTTCTGGTTGTTCTGTTTCCTTTAATCTAGTTTCCCTGCTTCAACCCCTTTACTTTCTCATCTTTTCCTTTAAAGTAGATGTTGACCACTTGGTCTTATAGAGATAATTTTTTAAAGGAGCACAGTACTCATAGGTACTGTTTATTTCTTGAGCCAGTCTGTTAATTTAGTGGAATGGTGACTTTTGGGAGTAGTTTCAGCTCGAAGTTACAAAGGTATCTCAGAGTGATAATCTTGGAGATTCTAGTGTCCACCAGTCCAGTAAGTCTATACTTCTTCAGAATTTGAGTTTTGCCTTACAATTTTTTCTTATTCTATCAGGGTCCATCTATTGTGTCCTTTATCAGAATGGTCAGCCGGGCACCATCTAGTTCTTCTGGTCTTAGGGTAGACGAGGCTGTGGTTTGTGTAGGCTATTAGGCCTGTAGACTAGATTCTTCTTTGGGTCTTTGGTTTCCTTCTTTCTGTCTTGCTCCAGATGAGTAGAGATCAATATTTGTATCTTAGATAGTAAGCTTTTAAGACCCCAGATACTATTCACAGAACTAGGATGTAGGACATAAATTTTCTGAACCATGTTATGCAAATTGATCAAATTGCCTAATAAGACTATGATCCTAACACTTCAAACCCAGTAAGTCAATCCCTGAGGTATTTGGTTATGTTTAAGAAGTATCTGTAAGGAGCTCTGGTAGCATAGTGGTTACAAATTGGGCTGCGAACCGCAAGGTCGGCAGTTCGAAACTACCAGCTGTTCTGTGAGAGAAAGATGAGGCTTTCTGCTCCTGTAAAGATTTACAGCCTCGGAAACACTGTACAGGGTCACAATGAGTCAGAACCAACTCCACGGCACATAACCAATCAACCAGAGAAGTATCTGTAACTGTACCTCCTATATGCTTTCATATATATATAAATATATGAGGGGCTTCAAAAAGTCCATTGAGAATGGAATGAAAAGCAAATGGAATTTTTCCATGAGCTTTTTGAAGCCTACTCATATATGCAGCAGACACATACATGTATATGCGTATGCCTATAGATACACTGGAGTCCTGGTGTGGAACTGTGGGAAAAGCACTGGACTGCTAACCATAAGATCAGTAGTTCAAACCCACCAGTCGCTCCTCAGAAACTTTGTACAGGGTCACTATGAATCAGAACCCACTCAATGGCACTTAACAACAACAACAACATAGATACACCTATACATGCACACATATACCTATCTATACATACCTAACTATGTAAGTACACATCATGTTGGGTTGTTGTTGCTAAATTGTATCTTTTGTGACATTTACTGAAAACCTCCATTATCCTTATGTACATGTTAGTGACCTCTTTGCCTTGGTCAGGTTGTGCATACTTCACTCACATCTGGTGTTACTTTCCCATCAATGAAAGTAGCACGTTTCTACTATCTAGAGAGTGGTCTCCCTTTCCCAACCCTGGTAACCACTGATGAATGTTGGTTTCTGTGTGTATATTTATTCTTGTTTTTTTTTATAAAAATGAAGTCATATAGTATTTGTCCTCTTGTGATGGACTTATTTCACTCATCATAATGTCCTATAAATTTATCCACGTTATCCATATTTTGAGACTTCATCATTATTCTTTTATGGCTGCCTAATCTATACTATTGCATATATGTACCACATTTAGTTTATCCATTCATCCATTGGTGGATACTTAGATTGTTTCCATCTGTTTTATCTTTTTAATTTTTTGTGGGGGATGGTGTACATAATAATTTTTTTTTCTTAAAGGTTTTATTGTGAATTATGTGATAGTTTACATGGGAGAACATTAGTTTTACATTCATTCTATCGTATATCATCTCATTGCCATGGTTACAATCCCCTCCATGCAATCCTTCCCCTGTACCCCCCAGGTCTTCAGCACATAGTCACTCTCCCTATCTGGATCTAAAGTCTCCAGCTGCTCCATTGCTCCACGTCATCATCTCTGGCTCCATTTCAGGCATCACTGCTTCTCTGGGTAGGGTCCCGCTCTCTGCTCTTCTCCCTTGATGGTCCTAGGGACCTCAGCTCCTAGACTGAAAAGTTAATCACTCCCCTCCTTGCTATAAAACGTCTACCTTTACATTTCCAACCCTCACAATCAGTCCTGATAATAATTATTCACTATTGTATCACAAGAGACCCATCTGCATTTCATTGCATCAGCCCCACCTAGACAGATTGGATACTACTCACTGGAGATACTACCTTCCTCCAGGCCCTCTGGATCTAGGTTCCCCCTTGAAAGCCTGTAAGCCAGTCACTTCTTGCCTTTGTAGCCCCCCGCCCCCCATTTTGGGTAGCCAATGTCCAAGTTGCCCATCCCTGTCTACTCTGTGTGTGGAGGGGGTGGGAATGATTCTTGCTGTAAGGACTTGTTCCCTCTTTTGAGCTACTGCTTCCATAGGTGTAGGTCAAGTTTATCAAATTGTATGAGAATACTTTTTTTTTTTTCTCTTCTTTTTACTTCTGGTTGAGCTCTGATCATCCAGTCACTGAAGCCAAGATAAGTGGGTATTATCTGCAAGTGTGGGTGTTCTTGTGCATATACCCTCTCTTCTTATCAGCTGGATGCTTCACTCTCCACTCTAGTCCTCTGCTAACCACTGACTATGTCACTGACTCTGGGTCCAAGAGTCCCCAGGTCTTGCCACACTGCTGGCTAACCAGGTCTTCACCCGGGTTCACAGAAGTCTATTGAACGTTGTAGGGCTTAGTTCACCGCTTCATTGCTGTTTTTCCGTCACTTCCCCTTATCAGTGTGGATCGTGGTCACCAATCACAGCGTGTATTCCCATTGAGTCTTAGTCTTGGAAGGGGGTTTGCACTGAGGGGACCCGACCACTTGCCTTGATGTTTCCTGGGCAAGCATGTTGCTTGTTCTTATAGTAACAGTCGGTCTGCCTATGTTGTTTTATATTTTTTCTGTAGGTCTTTCTTTCAAGGAGTATCTTCTGTTCTTCTAGCCACTCCAGTTTGGTCTGCTTGTCCTTTCAAGTGGGAATTTCCCATCTCTGGAGATCTGGATATGGTTCAGGCTTCCACCTATAGTCTTATGTATTGCAGAGGCTCCACAGGAAGCCTCCTTCACTGGGCACGTTGTAGCCCCATTTTAGGTATTCCAATCAGTTATAGGCAGAAGACGGACTTACAAGCTTTCTATGGTGATGCTTTTCGCTATTCCTTTCTCTCCCCCTCCAGTGTCTGTTTTACAATTATCTTTTTAATTTTTAAGCTCTGTTTATATACTAAGGTCCATAATTTGTAGTTAAATTTTGTAAAACTTTCTCCCCTATGCTTTCATTTGCTTTTTATTGTATTTTATGGTGTGTGGTTTTTGTTTTGTTTTTTTGTTGAGATACTGGAGTTTTAAATTTTTATCTAGTCGAACATCAATCTTTTGCTTAGTGGTTTCCTTCTCTGTATTTATGCTCACATCCAAAGATAACTCTAAAACCGAAATCTGGTTATACTCTTCCTTGATTAAAAATCCTCCCCCTGCCCCCCGCACCTGGTTCTCTAGTCCCAGTCTACTGTCACCCCATAGGCTCCCAAGGTTCAGGCCATGCCTAGCCGCTTGCACTTAGGACTTGGTACTCGGATCTGCCTCCTTGGAAAAGCCAGTCTTCCACTGGCTCCCACCCCCTACTGAAGACCCAGCTCAGACATCACCAACTCCTTAACCCTCTTCTTCTTCCCCTTCCTCCTGCAGAGAATCTGATACTCAGAGGCTGTCAGTATTGGTTTGTAAAATGAATAACTCAAATAACCAGTCAAATCCAAAATGGCTAGTAGGAGAATTGGCCCTTAGGACCAGTTTAGGATCAGAAGATTGGACCAAGTTGCTGGGGACTGAGGTATAGTGCTCTAAAGTGGTGGAGTAGAGCACCTACAGGCTGAGCAGCTGGCAAAGGGCAGAAGGCCTTGTCAACATGGAAGTCCTGAAGGTTGGGGACTCAGGACCTGGATGGGTTTTCCTAGAAGGTGAAGGACAGCATCAGGGAAGGGCTCAGTAGTGATAGACTGGACAACAGTCACCAGAGGTCCCAAACTGGAAACCTAGTCTTACCACCAGAACCTCCTCCTGCTCCCACCCCTGGCAGTCTTCCCCACACTAGTAAATGGCATTGCTGGCTTTCTAGTTTCCCAGGGCAGAACTGGACTCACTTAACTTTTCCTCCTAGATTGACTTGATTTCTGTTCCTCCCATACCCCACATCCCATCTGTCAGCAAGTCTTGTTGGCTACACGATATCGTTTGCATGACATTATGGAAAAGGCAAAAGTTGTAGGGACAGAAATCAGATCTGTTGCTAGAGTTTGGGGAGATCAATGACTACAAAGGACCCTGATGGAACTCTCCTATGCCTTGAGTGTGGTGATGGGTACACAACTGTATGTGTTTGTCAAACCTCACCAAACTGTCCACTAAAACAGGCAAACTGTATTATAATTCACACCTTAATGAAAATAGGGGAAGAAATACACCCAGAAGGCAACCTTTTCACACCATCTTTACTGCCATCACCCTCACTCAAGCTGCCATCCTGATCTAGTCTTCTGATTGCCAGGGGCTCTTGACGGCTTTCCATGTTCCTGCCCTTGCTTCACTGTAGCCTGTTTCCAGCGCAGTACCCACAGTGGTTCTTTGATTTAAAAAAAAATCAGATTGTGTTATTCCTTTGCTCAGAATTCTCCAGAGAGTTTGCTTTTCCATGTAAGAATTTTCCAGAATTCTTACATGGCCACCAAGATGCTATGTGAAACAACCCTCCATTATTTCTCGGACCTAATGCCTCTCACCTTTCCTGTCCTACCCCCCAGTCCACTTCATTGTAGCCACAACGCCCTCCATACTCTTCCCTGCGCACAGCATGCTTGTTCTCCTCAAAGGAAAAGGCAAAGTTCTCACAATAGCCACCAAGACCTACATGACACCGTTCCCTCTCTGGTGACTTCCTAACACTCTCTCGCTACCCAACTATTCTACTCCAGCCACAACAACTACTTTCATCTTCCTTGGATGTGCACTTCATGTTTCCTGCTTGGGGTTTTCTGTCTAGAAGTCTCTTCCTCCAGATTCCCATTCATCTAGTTCCCTTATTTCTTTCAGCTCTTCTCAAAAATAGCATCTTCTCACTGAGGCCTTCCCCAAGCACCCTCTTGCTAATTGTAGTTCACCTGCCACCCGCCTCCATGATTCCACTCACTTTCCTCTCGCCTTGTTTTATTTTCCTCACATCTCCACCCGCCCTACCACATATTTTATTGATTTAGTTTATTATATGATTCCTCCTCATATCCATGAGAACAAGGGTTTGGTGGCTTGAGTCTACTCAGAGATGCCCTGGAAGAAATGAAGCACAGTTCTCCTTTGATACATGAGGGATCATCATGAGTCAGAAGCAACTGATGGCAACTGGTAACTTTCTAGTACCTGGTGTGGTATTATTTGCCTGGAGAATAATAGATACTCAGTTAAATTTTGTAGATGGAAAAAATGAAGAGAAGAAAGAAAGGGCCCGAATACAGCAGTGATGGCGATCTTATGTATCAACATCCCATTGCCCCTGAATCTCACTTAATTTCTCACCATAGATGGTCTTAGAAGATGTGAAATGTCATATAGGTCTATGTTTGTGGGCATAAGTGTGCATGTGCATACTCCTAGAACTGCTTTGGGGTATTATCGCTCTTTCCTGTTACCTCAGACTGCTAAGTTAACAGACACCTTCTCTCAAATGTCTTTCTAGAAGCAGATGTTCCAGGAGAGAAGCAGCCGGATGCTGCAGGCCTTATCCCCGAAGCAGAGCCCTATGAACAGCCCAACCAGGAGCCCAACCAGGAGCCGCTCTCCTTCTCGCTCCCCATCACCCACCTTCCCGTGGCTCCCGAACAAAACCTCACCACCCTCCTCACCCAAAGCAGCCTCAGCCTCCATCAGCAGCATGAGTGAAGGGGATGAGGACGAGAAGTAAAAGCTGCTGGCAGATGACAACAATCACACCACACAGGGTGGGGAGGAGGGTGGTGTTATGCAGAATGCCTTGGAAGGTAATAGTCACAAAAGCTGCAGCTCAGCAGGGAGACCCTGACCTCTCCGGTAAGGTCAGGTCTTGGGAACAGCTCTCCTTTAGACGCCACACAACCTAAGACTTGGGCTCAGCTTAGGGTTCTAGCTGGACAACCTACACAAATCTTAGCATCATCTCAAATCACTCTACTTTAGCCTTGTTAAGAAAAGAAGCAGAGTACCCCAGGAGGCTATGCACTGAAGACCAGGGTGTTCTCTGCTTTGATCCTTACCCTCCACACCGAGTAAACCAGCAGTGGAAGCAGCTGCTCCCTCCATCTGCTACTCTGGCTACATAAGGCCACTGCACGTTGCCTCCCACCACCCCAGCTCTGCCAGAATAAAGTTGCTCCTAATCCAGGTGGCAAAGTGCTTCTGAAACACTCAAGTTAAAGACAAATTCCAGTCTTCTCAGTTCAGCCACTGAGACCTGATGTCACAATGCATCAACTCTTTACAATTCCAAACCTCTTGCTTCTAGACAAGTTTGCTTTAGACCAGTGTGAAGCTTAACTTCTTATTTACAAGACAGTTTTGTCAAGGAGGATTCCACATAAGGCCTAATGTGCTCTTGGTGGTACTTTTTCATCATGGGGTTGACTTCACTGTTTCCCAGAAATTAATCTGTGGGAAAT
>NW_006408536.1:8437659-8510557 GCF_000296735.1 Chrysochloris asiatica
ATATATGTATATATATGTATATATATATATATTGCTATTAAGTGCTGTCAAGTTGGTTCTGACTCATGCAGGGTCTCCTTATAGAGTTTCTGAGGAGCAGCTAGTGAGTTTGAACCACCAATCTTGCAGTTTAAACCATGTTGCAGTGCTTATCCTACAGCACCACACCAGAACTCCATCTTAAATATATATATTTAAAAACAGGAGCTGATTTGCTTTGGCTCCTAGTTTGGCTGATGGTTAATAGCTTCTGAAGCTACTCCTTAAAGAATGTTACTATGGGACGGCTTTTCCCATTTCTGAGCACTTAACAGTTTTATAGACCTCAAATAACAGTTTGACATGCCAAATCGCATAGTATATCATAGGGGGTGCTACCTGCACGTATATGCAATATCAAGATATGGTGATGGCATTTTACAGTCTACCCCACTCTTGCTCTCTACCTTAATCCCTGGCTGAAACCCTTGGTTCCCTTGTAGACTTGGACACTCTGCAAAAAGCTCATCCTGGTTTCCCATAGAATGCTTTGTCCCAACTAGAACATGACTATATTGTTCTTGTGGGTTCCCCATAACACTTGTGGGTGAAGGGAGGCTTTGAAGCATTTTACACAGAACTGTGAAAAACCTCAGTTATGAGCTCAGCATTTGAGTGGTCTTGGTAGTATTGTGAAGAATCCCTGGTGGTGCAGTGGATTAAACATTGAGCTGCTAACCAAAAGGTTTGAAGTTCAAACCCACCAGCTGCTCCACGGGAGAAAGGAGGATGATGGACAGCCTTGGAAGCCCTATGGGGCAGTCCTGTGCTGTCTGTCCTATAGGGCCACCATGAGTCACAATGGACTTGATGGTGGTGACTTTGGTTTTTAGGTAGCATTGCCAAATGGGATGAAGACTCTTAAGCTTTCCTGCTGAGATTTTTAGGTGTTTTTTTTTAAAGTTATTACTCCTTTATTACATGTAAGAAATGAGAATGTTTTTCATGTGAGTCAAGGTTTAGCATCACTTGGGTAGAAATAGACATTACCTAGTTATTCCATTAAAGCCAGAGACTTAACTGGGGCCTGGCTGAGCAAAGGCCTGAGTCAGCAACTTGTAGGCATTCCTTCATCCCTTTTCAGAGGCCTTGGGAACCAACCATCTAGGTGACAAGAGGAGCAATCAGTGAAGGAAGGTGGCGTGTTTTTTCCCCTTGCGTTGGGGTTGAACTACCTCCCTGTCCTCCTGAAGATGACTGGTGTTTGTTGGAAAGCAAAACTATGAGGCTAAACTGGCTTGTTAACCCGCTTATTCCTGGCACTTTTCCCAGAAGTCTGTATAACACCTGTGCAGCAGGACAGAGGACTGGCAGGAACATGGACTGTGAGAAGAAACTTGGTTTGCAGTCAAGGCCTAGAACGTTGCTCTGCAGAGAATGCGAGAATCGCATCCTTCCATTGTGCCCATTTGGTCTCTGTCTTCCTTCATGTACCCAGAATGAATGGGCACAAATGCTTCCTATTTCAGTTGACTTATACTTGTTGCAGTAAAATGATGAGGCAACCAGTAGGGCAGGAGAAGGTGTGAACAACGGAAGAGAAATGGAGACGAGAGTGACCTAGAGAGAGGAAAGGGAGTTAAAGAAAATCTGCTCTCTGAACCCACTTCAGGACCTCGCTTTGTAAATGAAACTCTTTCTTGGGTCTTGGGGAGGCCTTTTATGACTTTACTCCATGGCCCAGGGCAGATAGATACACTTTTACCTGACACTTTCTCTGGAGCCAATAGATACAGTTGATATATCAGGCTGATTAAATATTTGCAGGCCTTACACACTATACTGACAGGTATGATTCATCAGATTTAGTGCTGCCAATTATGGGAACTGACCAATGCCTGGGATATTCCAGGGATGGGCCAAAATAATCTCACCCTGAGTCTACTTCCAACCTCCAACAATACTTCCCCACTCTCACAAGGCTAAAAGTCTACTGAAAAGGAATGGGGGAATTCTCCAACCCAACTTTTATTACTTCTTAGTCAACTTCCAGTTTCTCCAAGCCTCTAGCACCCCCACCCTTAACTCCACTTCCAGAAGGAGATGGGATTATGCTTTGGGTTGGCCAATCAATTATAATGGTTCAGAGTTACTGAAAACTGGAATAGGAGATATAGAAACTATGATCCAAGCTTGGAGAGGTAAACGGAAATGAAAAAAAGCAAGGAAAGAGTTTATTTTTCCTTGGAAAGGAAGCTTCAGACTGAGGAGAGCTAGAGGACAGCAGGTAATAAACATGGGAGAAAATGGGACAGTAGGTGAGTAACTATTTTCTGCTGCTTTTTAAGTACAGCATGCAGCACTAATTAAAGAAGCATTCCCATCTTATATACTCAAGGCTAGTGAGTAGAGATGCAAGATGTGGATTACCCTAGCTTCCTTATTTCAGCACGTCAACTGCCACATACTCCTTTGGGTGGGTGGGTGGGTGGGTGACTGAAATAAAGTGTACGCCCCTCTTCAGCTAAGAAACATGGGTGATACTGAAATTTTATAGTCATATTGAATACCCTGTTCCTGGCAAGCCCTGCTCTTGTGTGCTGGGACCTTACACTGGCCAAGGAAAGCCAACCTCAAGAGGAGCAAGACACGAGTCTGACTTCTGACTTGCTCTGGGTGGAAGGGATAGGACTGGGAGAGTCAACTCTTGCTCCATGCCTTAGGCTACTAATTACTGTGATTCCATCCTTTGAGGGAGGAGCACAGGGTTAGTTTCTTTCCATCTTCAGGACCTATTTTAGCACCCAGTCATATCCCAGGGGGAGATTTAAGATGGTGTCACTGGCTTAGCTAAATTGGATGATCTCGTGTCTAGCTGAGATGTTCCTATTTCTCAGGCACTAGACTTGGCTGTCAGATTTGGGAAGAAGAGTTAGCTTCTGAGGCATTTGCAGCTTAGATACTCTCTAGACTTGAGATGTTTTGTTATGAGACTGCCGTGTGTCCAGGGACAAAGCCATAAAAAGTGCATACATCCATAAGGATATGCTGTACATATAAGACGAGAATACACTGATATGTCTGGGTTAAAGCACGACCTTATACCCAAGCATTTGCTCTGGTGCTGAATAATGCAAACTACTGGAATCAGCCCCCTCCCCTCTCTGATCCCACTCCTGCTCTCAAATGGAACATTCCCAATTTGTTTATAAATAAAGGGATGCAGAATTGCACTTTTACTTGTCCTGTTTCTTAAAAGTGTGCTTCTGTGCATTCCTAATGATCAGTTCTAGCTCATTGTGGAAAACTGCAAGCATTGTGGCAGCTGTTCGGGCCCACTGGCTGTCTCTGCCCAGGCTTCTGACAGCTATGTTCCCAGCACTTCTAAAGAATCCAACTCTGTGTTGTGCGGAATGAGCCAAAGCCTTGGAGTTGCCAAAGGACCCACACATGAGATAAAAGCTAACTAGGAACAGACCCACTGGTGAGGGGGAGGGGGCAAGTCAGTTCATGTGGCAACAAATCCGAAAACCTGAACTGTAGGCTGTACCATGGACTTGCTCTGTGACCTTCGGCAGACCACTTCACTTTTGTAGCCTCAGTGGGTTAAATGGTTTCTCAGGCCTCCTTTGCCTGGGCAGTATCCTGAATTTATAAGGCAGGCTGCAATGCCCCCACATTTCTCACAGCCTTGGTGCTGTCACTGAAAGACTGGAACAAGTGCTCACCTCACTAAGTGGGAAGCTGGAGAGTTGTCCCTAGCCCCTTAGAGCAGCCACAACTGACCACTTTCGTGCCTCAACCTGCACATCCCAACCATCAAGATGAAAGGTGAATGGGTTTCATTCACCTTTATTTTCTTGCCACCCGACAGAACGCTTTTCAAGTATATCACAACTTTTGGAAGGGACCATTTTGACCACTTTTCCATCCTTGGGAAAAGCCCCTCTGATCAGTTTGAGGCAGAGATGGAAATGGAAGTGGATCCCAAATTCCAACAGTGAAGGCAGCTGTCACCGCTCTGAAAACTGTAGTCATTGCACTCTAACCTTAACTCCATCAGGGGTGGTCTAGCCTAGATTCTGGAAGAAATGGAGCCAGGCCAGTAGTTAGCAGGGGAATTCAATGAGAAAAAAGGGGTATCTATTGCCACAGAGATCAAACACATTCTTGAAAGGTTGCATTTTAGAACAACAGTTGTGTGTTTCTGCTTGATTTCCATGATACGTTACCAAAAGTGTTTACTCACACAGAGCGCTCACACACAGGCCTCCTGTATTGGCATCCGGATTGGTTATTGCAGTTGAATGTGTAAGCAACTTCTCCAGGTATTCAGCAGATATTCCAGGTGTTCAGCAGTGGCATCATTAAGTGAGTTCTGACTCATAGAGACCCTGTATAAGGTTTCTGAGGAACAGCTGGTGAGCTTGAACTGCTGACCTTGTGGTTCAAACCGACTTAACTCACAAAAAACCTCCCAAACCTAAGCACCAAAGCATACCCAGTGATCAAACTCTATAAGAAAACATCAAACAAAACCAAGTAAATGACCAGTAAACTCTGAACTATCATCAAAAGCATAAATATCTGTAGGCACTAACTGACCCTTATATTAAGTTTTTCTGACTGTCGTAACTTGTATTCTAAAAAAGACCTCCAATATCTTCTAAATCTCAGCTGCAGTTGACAAAATATGGAAAACTAGAGAAATTATCAAAGCAGAGTTGATATGTGCAATCGCCTAAAAATCATCTCTACTTTCCTTACCTTCATACTCTTTTGTTTGGGGGAGGGGGTGCTTATCTGCAAGGATACTCTATTAAAGTGGAGATCTGATTGTTGTTAGGTGCCATGGAGTCGGTTCTGACTCATGTGACCTTATGCACACCAAAAAGAAGCACTGTACCATTACAATTGTTATGTTTGAGCCCATTGGTAACTGCCATTGTGGTGATCCATCTCACTGGAGGTCTTCCTCTTTTTCACTGACCCTGCACTTTACCAGCATGATGTCATTCTCCAGGAATAGATCCCTCCTGATAACATGTCAAACAAAGAACAAGAAACCAGGTCTTGCCATCCTTGTTTCTAAGGCGCATTCTGGCTGTACTTCTTCCATGACAGATTTGTTTGTTTTTTGGGTAATCCATGATACTTTCAACATTCTTCGCCAACACCATAGTTCAAATACATTGACTCTACTCCCGTCTTCCTTATTCATTGTCTAACTTTCACATACATATGTTGTTGTTTTTAAGGTTCCTAGCCATAGCAACCTTGTATAAGGTTTCCGAGGAGTGGCTGGTAAGTTTGAACCGCTGACCTTATGGTTGAGTGTTTATCCTACAGCGCCATACCAGTTCAAACTGACCTTATGGTCAAGTGCTTATCCTACAGTGCCACACATGCATTATGAGGCAATTGAAAATATCATGACTTGGGTCAGGCGTGCCTTAGCCCTCAAAATAACATCTTTAAACTTTTTTTTTTTTTCAGGTTTGCCTAATGTAATACATAATTTGATTTCTTTTCAAAAAACTTTTTTCTTGTCAATTGAGTGAAGGTTTGCAGAGCAGATCATCAGTTTTTCATTCAAAAAATCCTATACTTTGCTTCATTACATGGTTGCAGTCCCCTCTATGTGCCAACAGTTAACAGTATTTTACCTCTATTCACTCTAACTATGGCATTCCTCCCCGTGTTTCCCACTACCGTCATCTTTCCTCTGCTAATTTCCCTCTTGTTGTATATTGCCTGCCCTGTCACCTATGTTACATGTATCTATTTGCTAGTCCCCATGAATAATTTTCCTTTCTCCCTCCCAGTAACCATCATAGATTGTCTCTCTCTCTCTCTCTTTTTTTTTTTTAAGTTTTTATTGTGAATTATGTGATAGTTTACATGGGAGAACATTAGCTTTACATTCATCATATCGTATATCGTTTCATTGCCATGGTTACAATCTCCTCCATGCATCATCCAACAATCAAAGGTTACACCCGGCAAGTCTGCCACCCAGACGCCAGTACACAGCCCCTCTCCCTCTCTGGGTCTAGAGTCCCCAGTTGCTCCATCTCTCCATCTTTTAACAAGAAAACTTTTTTTTTTTTTTTAGCTTTTTACAGCATTGGTCTCATACAGTGTTTGTCCTTTTGTGATTGAATAATTTCACTTGACATAATGTCTTCCAGGTTCAACCACACTGTGAGGTATT
This sequence comes from Chrysochloris asiatica, assembly GCF_000296735.1. Lineage (NCBI taxonomy): Eukaryota > Metazoa > Chordata > Mammalia > Afrosoricida > Chrysochloridae > Chrysochloris > Chrysochloris asiatica. The sequence goes on from NW_006408536.1 coordinate 8,443,853, forward strand.
TCATAGATTCATTATTCTTCAGTGTTTTGCAGTATTTCATTGTGTGTAGGTACCAAAGTTTGTTTAACCATTCTTCTGTTGATGGGCATTTAGGCTGTCCCCATCTTTTTGATATGTCTCTTGTAGACAGCATATTGAAGGATTCTATTTTCTTATCCACTCTGATTTTTATGTCTCTTGACTGGTACATTTAATCCATTTGCATTCAGTGTAATTATCAGTAGGCATAAACTGATTGTTGTATTTTTCTGTGAGGTGTTTGTCTGTGTGTGTGTGGTGCTGCTGGATTCTATGTTCCACACAGTTTTCTATGCTGAGTTTGTGGGTTCTCTTTTCATTTTCATTTCTGTTGTGTTAATGTTTACTAAATCTTTCAGATCTTCCTCTTTTTTTTCTTTTGATGAGCAGGTGTATTATTTTTATTTGAGGGTAGCCTGTAATTTACTCATTTTTCCCCTTGCTCCAAACAGTCTGTTTTATCTTGATATCTACCTGACTTCCTTGCCATTTGAAAGTTGTATATCTACACTATTCCCTATTTTTGTTTTGTAGTTGACTTAATTATACATTGCCATCTCTGGTTCCTTCCTTTTAGTCTTGTAGGTTTGTTTTACTTTAAATACCTCTATGTCAAGCTCTGGTAGTGTAGTGGTTACGAATCAGGCTGCCAACTTTAAGGCCAGCAGTTCGAAACTACCAGCGGCTGCGCGGGAGAAAGATGAGGCGTTCTGCTCCTGTAAAGATTTACATCCTCGGAAACCCTGTACAGGGTCGCTATGGGTCGGAACCGACTCGACGGCACTTAACAACAGCAACAACAACATATCAAGCTCACCACCTGCTCCTCAGAAACCCTATAAAGGGTCGCTTATGGGTCAGAATCGACTCGACGGCACTTAACAACAACATATCTGCATTTAGTTCCTTCTGGGAGGTATTGCCATATATAGTAATCTCAGGTTGTTGTCTGTTATTGTAGATTCTCAGTCCAAAGAACACCCTTAAGCATTTTTTGTAAAGTTGGTTTGGTCATTACAAATTCCTTTCATTTCTGTTTATCCAGAAGTGTCCTAATTACACCATTGTATTTGAGGGACAGCTTGGTTGGCAATTTTTTTTTTTTTCTTTTAGAGATTTGTATATGCCAGCCCATTGCCTTTTTGTCATGGTTTCTGCTGAGAAATCAGAGCTTAGTCTTATTGGTTCTCCTTTGAAGGTAACGTTTCTTTTCTCCCAAGCTGTTCTCAGGATTCTTTCCTTGTCTTTGATTTTGGAAAGTTTGATTATGACACGTCTTGGTGATTTATGATCTATCCTGTTTGTGGTTCATTTGCTATTTTCTATGCTTATCTTCTCATCTTTTATGATGTTAGGGAAGTTTCCCTCCAACAATTCTTCTACAATTTTTTCTGTGCTTGTCACTTCCTGTTCTGGAATTACAATGACCTGTAAATTGTTCTTCTTCATGGTGTCCCACATAGCTGTTAGGTTTTCTTTAGATTTTTTCATTATTTTTTCTGATTGTTCTTATAACATACTAGTATTGACAGATTTCTCTTCAAGTTCACTAATTCAGGCTTCCATTGCTTCACATCTACTCTTTTACCCTTTCAATGTATTGTCCATTTCTGAGATCTTAATATTAATATTTAGATGTCTAATTGCAACTTTTGTGTTGTTTCAAAATTTGCATTTATTTTGTCTGTTTGTTCTTGTAGTATTTTCCTGAATTCTTCCAAAATTTTTATTGTGTTCTCCTTGCTTTCTTCGATCTCTCTATCAATCCTTTGAAGGCACCTAATTCACATGTTTTAAAATTATTTTTCAGTCAGTTCCATTACCTTCTTCAGAAATGTTTTCTGGTTCTTCATCTTGGCCATTTGTTTGAGCCATTCTCTCTTGTTTCTTCATCTGAGCTAAAATCATCTGTTGTCTCTGGGGCATTGTGGGGTTGTCTTATTTGTAAAATCAAACAGTGCTGTTGTTGGGCCTGGAGGGGAGAAATCTCTGGTGGGCTCTTGCAATTCAAGGAACTTACAGGGGGTTGTGGAAGAGGTGGGACAGCAGAGTTGCTGGCCCTAGATGGAGTTCCTATTGGCTTCAGTGTTGGCGTTATCTATGCTCAGGACACTCAATCCGGAAGTAGTTCACAGGAGTCCTTGACGGAGCTAGTTTTAGTGTCCATCAGGATCACAGGGAAGTTGGGGCCAAGGTGACTGGTTAAATGCTGTAGGTCTACAGCTGAGTCCGCCTGAATTCAGGCACCAAAGCAGCACACCAAATCGGCACAGCCGGCCCCCAACTCACACTGGCATGGCTCTCAACTATGTGGCTCTGAACTCCCAGAGAGCAGGGTCTGTTCTAGGGATGGATGGGGATAGGAACTGGCCACACCTCTGGTCACCAATTGAGCATGGGAGAAAAGAAGAAATTACACTTTTAGGTCACCTGAGCAAATCTGCTCTGCCAGACCTCCCTCCGCCACTAAAGCTGCTCACGATATGGTTGAGCCATGTCTGGCCAGCCATTCACCAGTCAATCTCCCTCTCTTGCCTTCTCTGCTTGGCCTCTCCTACCAGCAAGCACATCATCCACCTCATTAACCTATCTTCTGTAGTTCAGGGTGCCAGAATTCTCATCTGCGTTTATTTTATTTTGTCTTTTGTATCTTTGGTGTGGCACTGTAGGATCAGCACTGGACTGTGAACACCAAGGTCAGCAGTTCAAATCAATCACTCCTCAGAAACCCTATACAGGGTCGCTATGTGTCAGAACTGACTTGATGGCACTAAATAACAACATCTTTGGTGTAGAGGGTGCGTGTAAGGCGTCTACCTAGTCTGCCATCTTGCTGGAAGTCTCATTTGATTTCTTGACTGTTGCTTCCATGAGTATTGATTATGGATCTAAGCAAAATGAAGTCTTTAATAACTTAAATCTTTCTCTGTTTATCATGATGTTATCTATTGGTCCAGTTGTGAGGAGTTTTGTTTCCTTTACATTGAGGAACAATTCATAATGAAGGCTATAGTCTTTGATCTTCATCAGTAAATATTTCAGTCCTCTTCACTTCTAGCAAGGTTGGAAGCAGTTGTTAATGAGTCTTACTCCAATACTGATGCCATCTTCTTCTTCATCTTATCCAGCTTTTCGGATTATTTTCTCAGTATACAGATTGACTAAGTATGATGAAAGGATACAATCTTAGTGCACATCTTTTTAAACCATTCTAGTCAAATGATTGCCTCTTTTTCTATATATAGGTTCCCCATGAACACAATTAAGTGTTCTAGAATACTCATTCTTTGCAATGTCATCCATAGTTTGTTATGATCCACATGGTTGAAAACTTTACAGTGTCAATAGAGCACAAGTAAACATCTGTCTGGTATTCTCTGTTTCTAGCCAAGTTCCTTCTGATGTCAACAATGATAACCCTAGTTCCATGACCTCTTGTGAATCTGGCTTGAATTTCTGATAGCTCCCTGTCAATGTACTACTGCAACCATTTTTGAATTATCTTCTGCAAAAGTTTACTTGAATGTGATATTAATGATATTTATCAGTGATTTCTGCATTCTGTTCAGTCACCTTTCTTTGGAATGGGCACAGATCAGATATGGATCTCTTCCAATCAATTGGCCAGGTATCTTTCTTGCAAATTTCTTGATATAGACGAATGAGCACCTCCAGTGCTGCATCAATTTGTTGAAAGATTTCAATTTGTAATCAGTTAACTCCTACAACCTTGTTTTTTTGCCAACGCCATCAGTGTACCTTGGAGTTCTTCCTTCAGTACCATCAGTTCTAGATGAAATGGCTGAGCATCAACCAGTTATTTCTGGTACAGTGACTATATTCCTTCCATATTCTTTTTTTTTTGAAGGTTTGCAATTGTGTTTTATTTATTTATTTTTGCTTTGCTTTTTTTTTCTTCCGTATTCTTTTGATGCTTCTTGCATCATTTAATATTTTGCCAATAGACTCTGTCAGTATTGCAAATTGAGGCTCAATTTTTCTTCAGATCTTTCAACTTGAGAAATCCTGAGCATGTTCTTCCCTTTTGGTTTTCTAACTCCAGGTTTTTGCACATTTTTTTTATAATACTTGATTTTTTCTTCTTGAGCTTCCCTTTGAAATTTTATGTTCAGTTCTTTGACTTCCTCATTTCTTCCATTTATTTCAGCTTCTCTATGCTCAAGAGCAAGTTTCAGAGTCTCATCTGACACCCATTTTGGTCTTTTCTTTATTTCCTAGATATATATTTTAAATGTTTTATTGTGAATTATGTGATCGTTTACATGGGAAAACATTAGCTTTACATTCATCCTATTGTATATCGAACATTTCATTGTTATGGTTACAATCCCCTCCACGCATCACCAACCAACCAAAGGGTATACCCTGCTAGCCTGTCCCCCTAGTCGTCAGCACACAGCCCTCTCTCCTTCTTTGGGTCTAGAGTCCCCAGCCACTCCATCTCTCCACGTCATTGTCTCTGCTTCCATCTCTGGCATCATTGTTTCTCTGGGTAGGATCCCGCACTCCGCTCTTCTCCCTTGATGGTCCCAGGGACCTCTGCTCCTGGACTGCAAAGTCAACCACTCACCTCCTTTTGCTACAAAATGTCTACCTTTACATTTCCAACCCTCACAGTCAGTCCTGATAGCAATTATTCACTTTTGTACCACAAGAGACCTATCCCCATCTCCTTTCATCAGTCCCGCCCAGACAGATTGGATACTACCTTCCTCTGCACCCTCTGGATCTAGACTCTCTCTTGAAAGCTTGTAAGCCAGTCACTTCTTGCCTTTGTAGCCCCTCTCCCCATTTTGGGTAGCCAATGTCCAAGTGGCCCGTCCCTGTCTACCCTGTGTATTGAGGGGATGGGAATGATCCTCGCTGTAAAGATTTGTTCCCTCTTTTGAGCCACTGCACCCATAGGTGTAGGTCAAGTTCATCAAATTGTATCAGATTACTCATTTTTTCCTCTTTGTTCTAGTTGAGCTCTGATCATCCAGTCATTGAAGCCAGGTCAAGTGGGTATTATCAGCAAGTGTGGGTGTTCTTGTGCATATGCCCTCTCTTCTTACCAGCTAGACACTTCACTCTCAACTCTAGTCCTCTGTGGCTATGTCACTGACTTATTTCCTATATTTTTAATGACTTTTTGCTTTCTCCATGGATTATATTCTTTTTATTTTTTAACTTGAAAAGCAGTTTTATCTAAATGTTGCAAAGTTTTCCCAAAGCACTTATAGCAATTTATATCAAGACATCCTAAGTTTAGGGGTATGGAGAATACAATTCCATTTTTTTAAGGTAGAAAGTTACCTGTTTCATGATGTAGTACATAATTCCCCATGGTGGTGTTAGGGGCCGTTGAGTCTGTTCGGCGACGTTATGCACAACAGAATGAAACATTGCCTTCCTCACAACCCCCCATGGACCTAAGATAATTATACATTCAAAAGTTCCTGACTCACTGTTCTTGATGTTCAGAAGCATTGCTTATTCTATAGTACATAGACTGAGTATAAATAAATAACTACAAGAAGGTTTTAAAAATCTGAATTAACATTATGCTGTGCAAAATAAACTAAAACAAAACAAAACACCAACAAACAAACCTTGAACAACCTACATTCTATGTAAATACCCTGACTAAATGTTGGTTGTGCTACACAATTCCACTTCAGTGCAGAAACGATAGTTGATTTCGATGTACCGTTGTTGTTTTTTGTTTGCAAGTCTTTAGCACTTCTGTTTTTCAACATCATCTTACATCGAAAAGATTAATAAGTTGCTACCAAATCACAAATCCATTTTCGTTTACTCTGAATAAAATCCAGCATAAATGTGTATTTTCTTTTTTGTTGTTGTTGTTCTGGCTCGGTGTCTTTGTCCCAACCACTTTCCTCCTAAGGGCAGACCACGGTTGAAGCTGTCATGTTGAGTTTAAACTGCACAGAAAGAAGAGACAGTGAAGCCTGCCTTTTGTTTTTGTTGTCTTTGTAAGTCTCCAGCTCTTGCTAAGACAGTTCTTACAGACCAATAGATAGTTGTGGCCCCTGATCCTATTTGAATTAGAGGTGGTTTAAACATCAGCCAGCTTAGTGATCTGAAGATCCCCGTTTATCTTTATGGTGTCAATTGCAGATAATGTTTGAATGCGGTGGTAAAAATCAAAAAGTTGGTGTTCATCCACAAACACTCTGAACCGTGGGTGTTCACAAAGCATTTCCACCCTGAATGGCTGGTCTGGGATGAATGGTAAGTAAGGGATTGCTGACTGCTCTTCACGAATTTCTGAGTAGCTGCCGGTCTGTGAACACAGCTTTGAGCTCAATTGCCACATCTGCAGGAGGATCTTCCGAGTCACCACAGGTCAAGCTGATTGCAAAGCTTTCTGGGTTGAGGTCTACAATGCCCATCACTAACACCTTCTTGCCTGGCCTCATGCCACCTTTAATGTGTCCACAAAATGGAACTATCAGTCGTGGGAAGTACACGTCAGTTTGAAGTGGAGAGCTTGAACTGGAGTTGTTTAAATGTCCATCGTCTAGTTTCACTATGGCATCATGTCGGCCACCGATCCCGCCATCTTCTTGCACAGCGTGGCGGGGTGCTCGGCTGGCGGCCGGGCGGCGGGGGACTTGGAACTAAGCGCGCGGGTGGGGATCCCCGGCGGTCCTGAGCCGGGCGGGGGCCATGGATCATATTCTTGACGTCATCGCCCAACTTCTCTGGTTTTTGGTCAGTAATGCCTAATGCATCAAATCTATTTTTGAGATGATCTCTAAATCCAGGTAGGATACATTCAAGGTCATATTTTGGCACTCGTGAAGTTGTTTTAATTTTCTTCTGCTTGAACCTGAACTTGAATAGGAACAATTGATGGTTGAATCCACAGTCTGACCCTGAACTTGTTTTATCTGATAATATTGAACATTTCCACCGTCTCTCCCCACAGATGTAGACAGTTTGAGTCCTATGCATTCCTTCTGGTGATGTCCATGTGCATAGCCACATTTTATGTTGTTTAAAAAGGAATTTGCAATGAATAAGTCATTGATCTTGCAAAATTCTATCAGTGGTCTCCAGCAGTTCTATCACCAAGGCCATATTTGTCAATTACTGAACCTTCTTTGTTTCTAACTTTCACATTCTTATCACCAGTAATTATCAATGCATTTTGATTGCATGCTTGATAATTTTCAGACTGAAGAATTGGTATAATTCTCCAATTTCATCATCACTGACTTAAGTGGCTGCTGTGTAAATTTAAATAATAGCAGTATTAACTGGCCTTCCTTGTTGTTGTTAGGTGCCATTGAGTCAGTTCTGATTCATAGAAATCCTGTGCACAACAGGATGAAACACTGCCTGCCCTGTGCCATCCTCACAATTGTTGTTATGCTTGAGTCTGTTGCTGCTGCTACTGTGCCAACCCATCTCGTTGGGACCCTTCACTTTACTAAGCATAAGATGTTATTCTCCAGGGACTGATCCTTCCTGATAACATGTCCAAACAATGAGAGATGAAGTCTGGCCATCTTGGCTTCCAAGGAACATTCTGGTTATACCTCTGACACAGATTTGTTTGTTCTTCTGCCAGTCTGTGGTGCTTTCAGCATTCTTCTCCAACACTAAAACTCAAATGCACCAATTCTTCTTTGATCTTCCTTATATATTGTCCAACTTCCACATACATATGAGGCTGTTCAAATTACCATGGCTTGGGTCCGGCACACCTTAGTCCTTAAACTGACATCTTTGCTCTTGAACACTTTAAAGAGGTCTTTTCAACACATTTGCCTAATGCAATACGTCATTTGAATTCTTGACTGCTGCTTCACAAGTGTTGATTGTGGACCCAAGCAAAATGAAGTCTTTGACAACTTTAGTCTTTTATCCATTTATAATGATGTTATTTATTGGTCTAGTTGTGAGGCATTTTGTTTTCTTTACATTGAGGTGCAATCCATATTGAAGGCTGTGTGGCCTTTGATCTTATCAGTAAGCATTTTAAGTCCTCCTCGATTTCAGCAAGCAAGGTTGTATCGTCTGCATATCATGGGTTGTTAGTGCGTCTTCCTCCAATCCTGAAACCACACTCTTTTCCTTAGAATCCAGCTTCTCGCATTTTTGCTTAGCATACAGATTATTGCTAAAAGAATACAGCTCTGGTGCATACCTTTCCTGATTTAAAACTATTCGGTATCCCCTAGTTCTATTTCAACCTCTGCCGCTTAGTCTATGTACAGGTTCCTCATGAGCACAATCAACTGTTCTGGAACACCCATTCTTCACAATGTGTACCTTGTCATGATCGACCCAGTCTAAAGTCATTGCATAGTCAATAAAGCACAAGTAAACATCTTTCTTACCAGAAATTCTTCCATGTAGACATATGCATATTAGCCTATTACAAACAACATTGATAGTAAACCATATGACTGTTGGATTCAAACTTGCCAATACCAGTCCATCTCATCTCATTTGTTGTTGTGAAGTGCTGTTGAGTCAGTTCCGATCCATAGTGACCCTGTATAGGTGAGCTTGAACTGCCTACCCTGTGGTTCAAACCAATTTTGCAGTCCAACGCATTAACCCACTGTGCCACACCAGGACTCTTCTCATATCACGAATGCTTTGGATATCGACCTTGATGCATTCCATTTTTCAAAACTTTTTATTTTGAATTGAGTTAAGGTTAACAGACAAGAACATCAGCTTCACTTTCAACCAATCATACATTTTGTTTCGTCTCAATGATTACAATCTTATAATTTTTCTAGATTCATACTTTGTACATTCCACATTTTGATTATTAATGAATGTTTGCAGCTGTTTCTTCTCATTTTGAGTTGTAGCCAATCAGCAAATGAAGGTCCCCAAAACTTTGCTCCAATGAGGTCACTAAGGCCAACTCTAGTTGAGGGACTCATCTTCCGGCATGTATCTGACAGTATCAACTGATATTCATAAGATTTCCAGTGGCTACCCATTCAGAAGTGGTCTTCTTCTCTGTCTTCCTAGTCTGTCTTAATCTGGAAGCTCCTCTGAAACCTGTCAACCCACTGGGATTTAAAATAATGGTAGCATACCTTACAGTATCACGGCAACACGTAACTCACCACAGTACAGCAGACTGTCCAGTAGAGATCTCATGGAGGAACTAAGATCCACAAGTTGATAGTGATCCTATAGGATAGAGTAGAAAGATCCATTCCATAGGAGCTCCAAAGCTGTACATCTTTATGGAAGCAGACTGCCTTATTTTTTTCCAATGGAGTCGCTGACCTCCAGGTTAGTGGGCCTACACTTAATGCACTGCACCTCTAGGGATCCTTGATGGAGGCATTAGACCCAACTGAAAGCTTTGCTATGTAACCTTCTATTTGAAAAGAATTAGTAAATCAATACCTGAAGAGTTGGAATACTTAAACCTTTTTACGGGGATCCTTTCAACTTACTATACTGGTAAATGACCTTGTTGTTGTTGTTAAGTGCCATGGAGTTGGTTCTGACTCATAGTGACCCTGTAGAGGGTTTCCAAAGAGCAACTAGTAGATTTGAACCGCCAACCTTCTGGTTCACAGCCCAGTCAGTGCTGATCCTACAGCACCAAAAATGATCTTGTCACCCTAAAATTTCCAAATCTGAAAGAAAGCCTGTGGGCATCACTTGCCACATATGTGGCAGGACAGGACCCATTGCATAGCACGAGGAGGTAACCAGAGTCTCTCATTGGTCTGGCAGTTATGCTCCACCAGATAGATATTGACAAGATGCCGTTTTACTAGCCTGATCACAAATAGACAATACAAGGGAGACACTGCTTTTCCCCCTCATTTGTTTCTGTAGATGAAAGATGTTGAAGAGGTATGTCGTAGTTTCCTATTTCTGTAACAAATTTATGACAGATTATGGTTTAAAAACACTTTATCATTTTACAGAAACAGGTGTCACTGGGCTAAAGTCAAGGTGTAGGCAGAGCTGTGGTCCTCCCATAAACTCAAGGCAAAACTCCATTTTCTTGCCTTTTCCAGCACCTAGAGGCTGCCTGCACACTTTGGCTTGTGGCCCCTTCCAGCTTCAAAGTTAGCAATGCCTGATCCGATGTTTCTCACATTACATTATTCTGACACTCCCTCCTCTGCCACCCTCTTCTACTCATAAAGACCCATGGGATTACCCATCTGGAAAATTCAGGATAATCTCCCTATTTTAAGGCTACTAATCTGTTGATTATTTTAATCAATGGATTAGTAACCTTAACTCCATCAGCAACTTTAATTTCCCCTTGCCATGTAACACTGCATGTTCCCAGGTTCTGAGGATTAGGGTATAAACATTTTGGGGAGGGGCTGTTGTTGATTTGTGCTGTCAAGCCAGTTTCGACTCATAGCGACCCTGTATAGCATTTCCAAGGAGAGGCTGGTGGATATGAACTGCCAACCTTGAAGTTCAAGCTGACCTTGAGGTCCAGTGCTTATCCTACAATGCCACACCAGGACTCTTGGGAGGGGTCGGGGAGAGGCACTTTATTCTACCTAACATGAGATCATTAGGGACAGTGACCACAGCCCTTGACAACTTTTCCAGGTCCTGACAGAATTGAAGAACAGTAGCACTGAACTGCTAATCACAACATCAGTGGTTCAAACCCACTAGTTTCTACCTGGAAACCTTATACAGGGTCGTTATGAGTTGGAACCGACTCAACAGCACTTAACAACAAAGAACAACAGCCTTCATGAAAATAGAGAGATTGATGTTCCTCCATTTATCCTTCCTACAGCTCTACTATGGCACTGTAGGGTAAGCACTAGACTGCTACTGAAAGGTCAGCAGGTTCAAATCCACTAGCTGCTCCTTGGAAACCTTACACAGAGTCGCCATTAGTTAGAACAAACTTAATAGCTCTTAAACAACAACATCTGTACTAATGATGAATGGGCTCAAAGATTTCACTAGAATTTTGAGGTCCACAAGAGGAATACAAGATAATAGGAGTTGTCAGACCCAAATAAAAATCCTAAGTGTGAGGGGAGAAAGTGTTGACTCCTCAACTCATGATATGGAGCTATGGCTAATAGAGAAGGAAATTCAGTTTTCCCCCTTTTCCCATTTCCAGTACACTTGCTATTCCAAGAAGACAAGTATAAGGGTAATTGCTCGAAGTGCTTGATCATTAAACAAAGTTTCTGTTGAAACAAATCCAGGGATATGGTTTCTGCCTAATAGACAGAATCTGTTTCTTGTCTATTCTCCTATTCCCCCACCCCCACCCCCCGGCTCTCCCCACACTCCTTGCTTTGGCTTTTGTTTTTCTTTTTTTTCTGGTCCCAGATGATGCTGGGACTCACTTCCCGCCATCCAGTAACAAGGTAAACCATGCTACTTTCTAGAGTAACTTATTTTCCTGACATGCCCTTGGTTCAATATTATAATTTAAGTCTTATCAGACATTCCCACCACTCGTGTGTCAGTTGGTCGTACTGTGGTGGCATACATGTTGCTGCGATTCTGGAAGCTATGCCAATGGTATTTTAAATACCAGCATGATAGACAGGTTTAAGCTGATCTTCCAGATGAAGACAGACTAGGAAGAAAGAGAGATGGACTACTTCCAAATATTTAGTCACTGAAAACATTATAAATAGCAGTGGAACACTCTAAACACCATAATATTGTCAGATATAGTACCAGAAGGTGAGACCCTCAGGTTGGAAAGCACTCAAAATATGACTGGGGAAGAGCTGCCTCCTCAAAATAGAGTTGACTGTGATGACGTGAATGGAGTAAAGCCTTTGCAACCTTCATTTGCTGATGGGGCACAACTCAAAATAAAGAGAAACCATTATAAATATCCATTAAAAATCAGAACATGGAATATATGATGTATGAATCTAGAAAATTTGAAATTGTCAGAAATGAAATTGGATCCTCACTAAATAGTTTTCCTCTTATCTAGTGAAAGGAGACAGGGATGGGATTAATTGATTTAATGGTGAGTAGTTGTTACCATACCTAATTCTGAATGTCACAATTGTAAAGGTAGACATTGTGTAACATAAAGGGGGGAGTAGTTAATCTTACAGCCCAGGAACAGAGGACCCTAGGACTATCAAGGGAGAAGAGCACAAGCAGAGTGTGGGACCCTATCCAGAGAAGCAGCAACATCAGAGATGGAGGCAAAGGTGATCGCAGGGAGAGATTAAGCAGCTGAAGACTCTAGACTCATGAAAAGACTGTGTGCTGGAGACTGGCTTCCAGAATGTGCTCTTTGGTTGTTTAAATGATTATATATCCCTGCATGGCTTATAAATATATATGTATGTATGTATATGTGTGTGTATGTATGTGTGTGTGTGTATGTATATATATATATATATCTTGTTGTTAGGTGCCATCGAGTCAGTACTGACTCATAGCGACCCTATGCACAACAGAACGAAACGCTGCCCTGTCCTGGGCTAACCTCACAGTTGTTGCCATGCTTGAGCCCACTGATGGTCTTCCTCTTCTCTGACCCTGCACCTTACCAAATGTGATACCCCTCTCCAGCGACTGGTCCCTCCTGACAATATGTCTGAAGTATGAGAGACTAAGTCTGGCCATCCTGGCCTCCAAGGAGCACTCTGGCTGCACTTCTTCCAAAACAGATCTATGGCAGCCCATGGTATTTTCAATATTCTCCTCCAACACCGTAACATAATGCACCAATTTTTCTATGAACTTCCTTATTCACTGTCCAACTTTCGCATGCATATGAGGTTATTGAAAATACCATGACTTGGGTCAGGCACACCTTAGTCCTCAAGCTGACATCTTTGTTCATCAACACTTTAAAAAGATCTTGTGCAGCAGATTTGCCTAATGCAATAATACGTCATTTGATATTTTGGCTGCTGCTTCCATGAGTGTTGATGGTTGATCCAAGAAAAATGAAATCTTTGACAACTTTAATCTTTTCTCCTTTGATAAGAATGTTGTTTATTGGTTGAGTGGTGAGGATTTTTGTTTTCTTGACATTGAGATGCAATCCATACCGAAGGCTATGTTTTTGATCTTCATCAGTATTTTAAGTTCTCTTCACTTTCAGCAAGCAAGGTTGTATCACCTGCATACTGCAGGTTGTTAATGAGTCTTCCTCCAATCCTGATGCCACATTTTTCCTCATAGAACCCAGCTTCTCGAATTATGTGCTCAGCATACAGGTTGAATAAGTATGGTGAAAGAATACAACCCTGTCGCACACCTTTCCTAATTTTAAACCATTCAGTGTTCCCATGTTTTGTTCGAACAACTGCCTCTTGGTCTATTGCAGTGACCACACAGAACTCACAGACAGTACTCAGGATTGTGATTCCAGAGTTGCAGCAGAGACGTGGTAGCTGCAGAACCAAGACCCAGAGCAGGAGACAGAGCAGTGGGCTTCCCGGCCCACGGAGCAGGTAAAGCTGAATACCAGCAGACTGGCCTGCAGAGTAGGGGGCCATTTGGAATTTATCAGCAGTGCTAAAGGAGTTTTGTAACATTTGTTGCAGGGCAGAGGCCAGGGAGTTATGTGGCTGAGAAGTTGATGACCACAGGTATCCTGAGCATTTCTAATCTTGAATTGTACCTTGTTAATTGCCCTATAAACCCAACAATCATGAGTATTGTCTGTGAGTTCTGTGTGGTCATTGCAATGAATTTTGAACCCAGCAGAGAAGCAGATTGTGCCTTGGGAGGGACAGTTGGTGTTAGAATTGGTAAAGGAGGACAGAGGGTGGAGGCATGTCTGACCACCTCATAGGAATCAGTCTTGGGCTGATAAGGTTGATTCTTCTCCCTTATAAAATGTTACTTCATTTGTCCTAAAAAAAAAACCTCTTATTTCATTACCAGTTTAAATCCTAGGAGATTTGTCATACAGGAAACTCCATTCTAATGATTGTGCTAAGGTGACAATAATTATCTCTAACTTTAGAAATAATTACACTATTATGTTAAGCTGTTACTAAGGAGCTGTTTAGAGCGTCTGCATCCATCACTGTTGTGGAAATCATTAACATGTTTATTGTATTTGAGAACTGGCAAGTTCTGTTTGGACAAGAATGCCAGGGACTTACATGAGTAGCAGTAGCTTAACTTAGAGCTTCTTGCATAGGAGGAAACAGCAAGGCTGCTTAGTTGCCCTAAATCCAAATTGACAAGGCCTTTTCTCCATTCAGAGTACTATCCATTCACTTGTTAAACAAAACATTAATAAAACTGCAAGAATTCTGGATCTGCCTTGTGCCAGGGAGATAAGATTTGCTGCCTCCTGCTCTCTAGCTTTTTCTTAGACTGGTTATGAGTATGTTGTTGTTATTAAGTGCTTTTGAGTCAGTTCTGACTTATAGCGACTCTGAATAGGGTTTCTGAGAAGTGGCTGGTGAGTTTGAAACGCTGACCTTACGACTCAGACTGACCCTGTGGTCCAGTGCTTATCCTACAGTGCCACACAAGGACTTGGGTGTATTTTGACTTTTATCAGCGGTCTTCAACCCTATCAAGTGTTAGAATCTCTTAGGGAACTCTTAAAAAATGCTCCACGGAGAAAAAGAGCAGGATATAAAAAGGTACTAGTATGTTTCGGTTCCACAACCCTAATGACCACTTTGAGCTGCCAATTTCTGTATTTAATAGTCTTGCTGACTGGAGTCTTTGGTAAAGGAAGTCAGCCTCCACCTCGAAGTGCTCCTTGAGGACTGGACTTGTCCCCTTCCTGACACAGCTACTAACAACTCTTTTTGAAAAGCTCCCATTAGACTCTTACAAAAACTGAGTGACTGATCTGTGAAGGTCTTGTGATTCTCCAGTTTTATATTCCCATTTTGGAATGGGTTAACTCAGGGTGGAAAAAACTTCCCAGAGACCCTCTGATAGAACAAATCGAGGCCCATGAGTTAGCGATTCCAATGTGGAGCCAGGCTGAGCCCCTCTGGGCTATAGCAATACTCAATGTAGGGAACAAAGTGAGGCTCAGAAAGTAACTAGATTCAAAGAATAACTGTACTCACAGAGGTTAATGATCAATGGCTTGTGTAGCATGAATGAGAAAGAATTGATCTGCTATGTGGCTCTAACAGGAGAAGGTCTAAATATCATTTTGTTATATTCTTATCCAAAGAGAGACTATTATATTGATGAAAGTGTAATCAATGGACACAGGGCAAAGGATTTATTTTCAGACCAACATTTAGAAATGACAAGGTTGCAGTTAAGTACCAGCTTGGTGATTGGTGAAAATGGGTGCTCAATGTGAATTAACAAAGATATATTGAGAGTGGAATGGCTGTATAAAACCCCCCACAAACTTTATAACTATCTAGCTCTGGTAGCGTAGTGGTTACGAATCGGGCTGCGAACCTTAAGGTCAGCTGTTCGAAACTACCAGCCGCTCCGCGGGAGAAAGATGAGGCTTTCTACTCCCGTAAAGATTTACACCCTCGGAAACCCTGTACTGGGTCGCTATGGGTCGGAACCGACTCGATGGCACTTAACAACAACAACAACAACAACATCTAGCAAATATATAAAGTTTGTGGAGAATGTTCATTATCTTTTCAATCCATTTTTCCATGAACTTTTTGCATAGTTGTGTTGTCTAACATAGTTGCCATCGGCCACATGGGAAGAAGCCGTTGTGACGCAGTGGGTATGCTAACTGAAAAGGTGATGGTTTGAGCCCACCAGCCATTCCAAACCCTGTGGTTCACTCTGTTCTACAGGGCTGATTAAGAGTCGGGATCAACTTGATGGCAATGGATTTAATAGGAGCCACATGTGGCTACTTAATCAATAAAATTGAAACAAAATGGAAAAATCTCAGTCCTTAGTTGCCCTAGCCACATCTCAAATGTTCCGGTGACTAGTCAGCAGACATGAAACATCTCCCTGGTCTAAGAGAGTTCTAGTGGAGAGTGGTGGTCTACAGAAACCCTTCCCAGAGGCAGTCCCTCCTGCTTGCTGCCTTCTGATTTGTTCATGTGATCAAACTGTAAATCAATATGCCATGATGAAGTAAACATCTGAAAATCTTAGCAGCAGATCATCATTTGTAAGCATGGATTATTAAGTCATTTGGAAAGAGTTGTGCAATGAAGGACAAGGATATGAGAAAGCACACTGATGTGTGATGCTCTGCAGCATCTTCTGTGGGGTCATCGGCCACTTTGAAGCCGAATCCGGACTTTAGTCTACAAATTTCAAAACAGGGCAGTAGTGATTGTGAGTGACATCGTATAACAGTGGCTGACTTTTGGTAAAATTGTACAAATGGATAATTTTTTAAACGTTGACTAAAACCCCTGGCACTTTTCCAGAATCGTTGGTTTTGTATTCTTTGGACAAAACACATCACGATGTGAAAGCAGTTGATTAGTAATCATGCCTCATTTTAGGTTTTAGAGAGCGTCACAAAATATTAGACCTGGAAAGAACCCTGGAATTCATGTAGCCCAACACCCTGACTTCACAGATGAGGGAATTAAGTCTCTGTTAATAGAGCTGGTTGTGAGCAGAACAGAGACAAACAGGCTGATTTCCCCAGAATCATTCAAAACTAAATTTTTTGCCTCAAAAATTTATAGAACATTAATTTAACATTATTTAATGGTAAATTTTGTAAGTAGAAGTTATGTGACTCTTGTGCTAAAAAAAAAGGGAGAGAGAGAACCTGTCACAATGAAATGTTCAGTAAAAGAATGGTATGTTGTTATGTGAAGATTAGCTTCTCTAGTTATTTGGGAAGCACATAATAGCAGCCAGATGTCCTCCATGTCACATTGGACTCTGGTGTTGGTGCTGCCACAGTTTCACATAAGAGATCAGAGTCAGGAACCCCTGAAATGAAATTCTCAAATGGTTTCATCTTGTGTGTATTCTGTATGGTAGCAGTTCCCAAGCCCATATATTTATAAGAATACTTCTGGGGCATTTGTTAAAATACAGATTCTTAGGACTCTACCCCAGAGTCCTGGTGTGGCACTGTAGGATAATTACTGGACTGCTAACCACATGGTCAATGGTTCAAACACACCAGCAACTCCTCAGAGTTGCTATGAGTCAAGCCACCTACTATTGTCAGTCAGTCTGTTGTACTGTTGTAACTTGCGTGTTGTGATGCTGGAAGCTATACCACCAGTATTTTAAATATCAGTGGGGTCACCCTTGGTGGACAGGTTTCAGTGGAGCTTCCAGACTAGGACAGACTAGGAAAAATGAGAGGTGAACTACTTCTGAATGGTTAGCACTGAAAATAACAGCTGAACATTGTCAGATATAATACCAGAGGAGCCTCTCAGGTTGAAAGACACTCAAAATGCAACTGGGGAAGTGCTGCCTCCTCAAAGTAGAGTTGACCATAATGACGAGAATGGAGTAAAGCTCTTTGGACCTTCATCTGCTGATGGGGCAAGATTCAAAATGAGAAGAACAGCCACAAACATCCATTAATAATCAGAACATGAAATGTATGAAGCATGAATCTAGGAAAATTAAAAGCTGCCAAAAATGAAATGGAACACATACAGATCTAGACCCTTGGCATTAGTGAACTGAAATAGACTGGTATTGGCCATTCTTACAATCATATGGTTTACAATCAGGGAACGACAAATTGTAGAGGAATGGCATCAGATTCATCATCAAAAAAGAACATTCCGAGATCTATCTTGATAAGATAATAGCCATATGTCTACAAGGAATACCAGTTAATACCATTATTACTAAAATTTACACACCAATCACTAAAGCCAGGGGTAATAAAATTGCAGAATTCTACCAACTTCTTTGAAGTCCTGGTGTGGCACTGTGGGATAATGCACTAGACTTCAAGGTTGGTTTGAACTGCAAGGTTGGCACTTCAAACTCACCAGCCGCTCCTCGGAAACCCTATACAGGGTCACTATGAGTCAGAACCAACTTGATGGCACTTAACAACAACAAACCAACTTCTTCAGTCTAAAATGCAATCAAGATGAATTGGTAATACTGGTGACAGGAAGGTAAAAATTGGAAACAAAAAGGAAGGACCAGTACTTGGACAAAATGGCCTTGGTGATAAAAACAATGCTGGAGATTCCATGATACAATTTTGTAAAACAAATGACTTAGTCATTGCAAATTCTTTTAAACCACATAAAAGATCCTCACCAGATAGAATACACAGAAATCAAATTGACTACATCTATGGGAATAGATGGTGGAGAAGCTAAATATCATCAGCCAAAACAAGACCAAGGGCATACTGTAGAACAAGACCATCAATTTCTCATATGCAAGTTCAGGCTGAAGCTGAAGAAAAAATTTTAAAGTCCATCAGAGCCAAAATATGAACTAGAGTATATATCCCACTTGAATTAAGAGACCATCTCAAGAACAGATTTGATGAATTAATCACTAATGACCAGAAGACATGTAAGCTGACATGAAGAACATCATATAGGAAGGAAAAAAAAAGGCCATTAAAAAGATAGGAAAGAAAGAAAAGACCAAAATGGATGTCAGAAGAGGCTCTGAAACTTGCTCTTGAGCATAGAGAAGTTAGAGTAACTAGAAGAAATGAGGAGGTAAAAGAGCTAAATAGAAAATTTCAAAGGACAACTCAAGAAGAGAAAGTCAGATATTATAATGAATTGTGCAAAGACCTGGAGTTAGATAATCAAAATGAAAGAACACACTCAGCATTTCTCAAGCTGAAAGAACTAAAGGAAAATTTCAAGCCTTGTCTTGAAATATTGAAGGATTCCATGGGCAAAATATTGAATGATGCAGAAAGCATCAAAAGAAGATGGAAGGAATACACAGTCACTGTAACAATAACAACAAAAAAGGTCAATATTCAGCCATTTCAAAAGGTAGAATATGATCAAGAATCAATGTTATTGAAGGAAGAAGTCCAAGATGCACTGAAGACATTATAAAAAACAAACAAACAAACAAACAAAAAAACAAGGCTCCAGAAATTGAATGAATACAAATTGAAATCTTTCAGCAAACTGATGGAGCACTGGCTGTGCTCACTCATCTATGTCAAGAGATTTTGAAGACAGCTATCTGGCCAACGGATTAGAAGAGATCCATATTTGCGCCCATTCCAAAGAAAGGTGACTCAACAGATAGTGAAAATCATCAAACAATATCATATGGAAAATGGGTTGCAGTAGTAAATCAACAGGGAACTCCCAGAAATTCAAGCCAGATTCAGAAGAGGACATGGAACAAGATAAAAACAGAGACTACCAGAAAGATGTTTATTTGTGCTTTATTAAGTATGCAAAGGCATTAGACTGTATGGATCATAACAAACTATGGGTAACATGGTAAGAAATGGCTATTCCAGAACACTTCACTGTGCTCATGAAGAACCTGTTCATAGACCAAGAGGCAGTTGTTCAAACAAAAAAGGGAACACACACCACGAAAGGTGTGTGCCAGTATTGTATTTTTTTTTTGTGCCATACTTCTATCTGTATACTGAGCAAATAATCCAAGAAGCTGGATTATACAAAGATGAGTGTGGCATCAGGATTGGACTTATTAACAACCTGTGATATGCAGGTAATACAATATTACTTGCTGAAAATGAAAAGGACTTAAAATGCTTACTGATGGAGATCAAAGACTAGAGTCTTCAGTATGGATTGCAACCTGATGTAAAGAAAACAAAAATCCTCACAACTAGACCATTAAATAGCCTCATGGTAAATGGAGAAAAGATCGAAGTTGTCAAAGACTTCATTTTGCTTGGATCCACAATCAACACTCATGGAAGCAACAGTCAAGAAAGCAATGTTTTGCATTAGGCAAATGTGCTGCAAATGACCTCTTTAAAGGGGTAAAGAGCAAAGATATTAGTTTGAGGATTAAGGTACACCTGATCCAAGCCATAGTATTTTCAATAACCTCATATGCCTGTGAAAGTTGGACAATGAATAAGGAAGACCACAGAAGAATTATACTTTGAGTTATGATGTTAAGAAAGAATATTAAAAGTCCCATGGACTGCCAGAAGAACAAACAAATCTGTGTTGGAAGAAGTACAGCCAGAATGCTCATTAGAATTTGTCTCTCATACTTTGGACATGTTATCAGGTGGGGCCAATCCCTGGAGGACATGGTGTTTGGAAAAGTGGAGGGTCAGCAAAAAAGAGGAAGACCTCCAACAAGATGGATTGAGATGGTGGCAGCTACAATGGACTTAAATATAACAACAATTATGAGGATGGTGCATGACTGGGCTGTGTTTCATTCTGTTGTGCATAAGGGCACTATGAGTTAGAACTGATTCGATGGCACTTAACAACAACAGGGATCTACCAGAGAAACGGATTCAATAGAGTAGAGGTGGGTCTTAGGAATCTGCATTTAACCAGCATCTCAGGTAATTCTGAGGGACCCCTGGTGGTGCAGTGGATAGCACTTGAATACTCTCCTAAAGGTTGGTGGCTCTGTGGGAGAAAGGTGAGACAATCTGCTTCCATGAAGATTTGTAGCCTCAGAAATCCTCTGGAGCACTTCTACCCTGCTCTATAGCATCTCTGTGTGTTGGAATTGACGGCAGTGGGTAAATCAGGTGATTCTGGTGCAGGTGTCGGAAGATTATCTCTTTTTGCTCAGGACAGTTCCAGTTAACATCTATTGTCCCAGCATAATTATTAATAATGTTCCTTTTTACGCTAAAAAGTGTACTGGGTTGGACAATAGAACCACTCCCTATTCAAAGATATCATATTTTTAAAATATACCGATAAAAATATACCTATACCACGAGAGTCAAAATATGACCTTGAATATATCCCACCTGAATTTAGAAACCATCCCAAGAACAGATTTGATGCATTAGACATGACAAAAACCCAGACTACTTGAGGGATGACATCAAGGACATCATACAAAAAGAAAGCAAAAGATCATTTTAAAAGATAGGAAAAAAAGAGAAGACCAAAATGGATGTCAGAAGAGTCCCTGATACTTGCTCTTAAGTATAAGGAAGCTAAAGTGAGTGGGGAAAATGAGGAAGTCAAAGGGCAGCTCTGGAAGGCAAAGCAAAGTATTATCATGGAATGTGCAAATACCTGGAGTTGGAGAACCAAAAGGGAAGAACATGCTCAGCATTTCTCAAGCTGAAAGAACTGATGAAAAAATTCAACCATCAACTTGCAATATTGAAGGAGTCTATGCCCAAAAATATTGAATGCTGCAGGAAATATCCAAAGAAGATGGAAGGAAAATACAAAGTCACTGTACCAAAAAGAAATGGTTGATGTTTAACCATTTCAAGAGGTACGATCTGATCAAGAATTGATGGTACTGAGCGAAGAAGTCCAAGCTGCGCTGAAAGCATAGGTGAGAAACAAGGCTCTAGGAACTGATGCAATATAAATTGAAATATTTAAACAAACCGATGCAGCACTGGAGACGCTCACTTACCTCTGTCAAGAAATTTGGAAGACAGCTACCTGGCCAACCGATTGGAAGAGATCCATATTTGTACTCATTCCAAAAAAAAGCGATCCAATGTAATGTAGAAATCATCAAACAATATCATTAATATCACATCCAAGTAAAATTTTGCTGAAGATAATTTAAAGATGGCTGTAGCAGTACATTGACAGGGAACTGCCAAAAATTCAAGCTGGATTTAGAAGAGGACATGTAACGAGAGATATCAGATGGTTCTTGGCGAAAATCAAAGAATATCAGAAAGATGTTTACTTGTGTTGACTGTGTAACAGCATTTGACTGTATGGATCATAACAAACTATGAATAACATTTGTGAAGAATGGGTATTCCAGAACCCTTAGTTGTGCTCATGAGGAACCTGTACACAGACCAAGGAGCAGATACTGAAACAAGGGGATACTGAATCAGCAAAGGTGTGTGCCATGGTAGTATCCTCTCACATTATTTATTAAATTTGGATGTGGCACCAAGACTCGAGGAGGGTTCATTAACAACCTGTCATATGCAGATGACACAACCTTGCTTACTGGAAGTGAAGAGGACTTGAAATACTGATGAAGATCCAAGACTATATAGCCTTCAGTAAGGATTGCACCTTTATGTAAAGAAAACAAAAATGCTCACAACTGGACCAATAAATAACAACATGAAAAACAGAGAAGATTGAAGTTGTCAAAGACTTTATTTTGCTTGGTTCTACAATCAATATTCATGGAAGAAATAATCAAGAAACAAAACAACATTTTGCATTAGGCAAATGTACTGCAAAAGACCTCTTTAATGTGTTAAAGAGCAATGATGTCAATTTGAGGAGGTGTGCTTGACCCAAGCCATGGTCTTTTCAATCATCTCACATACATGTGAAAGTTGGACAATGGATAATGATGACAGAAGAATTGATGCATTTGAGTTGTGGTGTTGGTGAAAAATATTGAAAGTACCATGGACTGCCAGAAGAACAAACAAATCTGTCTTGGAAGAAGTACATCCAGAATGCTCTTTAGAAGCCAGGGTGGCAAGACTTCGTCTCTCATACTTTGGATATGTTATCAGGAGGGACCAGTCCGTGGAGAAAGACATCATGCTTGGTAAAGTGGAGGGTCCTCAAAAAAGCGGAAGACCTCCAATAAGACAGATTGACACAGTGGCAGCAGCAATAGGCTCAAACATAACAATTGTCAGTATACCGCGGGACTGGGCTGTATTTCATTCTGTTGTGCATAAGGTTGCTTTGAGTTTGAATCAACTCAAGGATACCTAAGAACACGTCCAGTTCTCAGAATGGCGGTGATGCTGTCAGTGTTTTGAATTTCAGAAACTGATAGAGTAGAAGATAAAGTTTGTAGGTGGGAGTGATGTGTAAAAACCATATGGATAGGGCATAAGGCAGTACTACCATTTTATTGTTGGATGATTGTAGTATAGAACAATCTAACTCTAGTTTGACCATGGCAGATATTACCAACAGCCCCACATTTTATGGGAAACCATACCTGAGCCACACATTTCTCTAGTCCTGATTTGTCAACAATTACAACAATAGAATTCTTTTCTCCATGGAAAGTGACCAACTACCTCCAGCCAAAGCCACCTTCTGTATATACCAGGCACATGAGAACCACACGGAACATGAGGGGCCAGTGTTCATGCCACAAACATAAGGCTGTTTGTGGAAATAGGTCACTGTGATGGAGATGACAAATGCATAGGTCATATTGCAATGAATTTCTATTTCATATATTAGTTAATGTTTTTCTGACATCAAGTCAGGTATCATTCTGGTTTGTTGTTAAGTGCCATCAAGTTCGTTCCAACTCATAGTGAGGCTATCTAGGGCTGAGGAGCAACAGGTGGGTTTGAACTGCCTACTTTGTGGTTTGCAGTCCAGTGTTGATTCTACAGTGCCACACTAGGAGTCCCATCATTCTGGTTTGGACACTTCTTTTATGAGTTAAGGAATTATGGGGGAATTATTGGCAAAGTGAGTAACTTTATGTTTAATCTCTACATTAGATGAGCTCACAGTGGTGGTTTTTACTCTGCATGAGCTTGTTCTTCTTTGGTTTAAGCATTTATTCACAACTTGCATTCTAAATCGGAGAAATACTTTAAATTTAAGCACCACTGTACTTTTGTGAAGATGTGAAATCTACAAGCAACAGATGGTGTGATGTGTGCATAAATCTTAAGTAGCAATTACAACCTCAAATGATTTAATAAGAAACTCCACCAGGATTAGGGTTAGGCAGGATGCTAAACTGTAACATTCAATTCTAGTACAGGGATGCATGAACTGAATGAATACAGAGAAGCAATACCTGGATTCTCCCCCACTATTGGAAAAAAATCCATTTTAAAGTTTTTAATACTCAGTACTTTATAGTTTTGTTTTTAGGCAGAACTTGTGTTGGGTGTCCATTCATAATTGAAGTAGATTTAGTTTGGCTTAGTCTTAAAAAGATTTGTTTGTGCACAATTTATGGGTCAAATTCCCATGCTAGTGGTCATAGGAACTTTTAAAGGGTGAAAAGCTAAAACGGCTTGACAGGATCTTGTAAAGTCTTCCTGTGTTGCATTTGACATTGGTTACAACAGCCAGGCAAAGCTGGTTGGTCTCCTGACAGCTATGGCCTAAGACTCAGGCTTGCATTTCAATGTTAGGGAGTCCAAGCTCTTCTTTCTAGATCCTAAAAGCCATAGGCGTTCACTCTGAATATTCTAAGAGTAATCATGGGAGCCAAAACTCATCTGTCAGTTTGTCACACTGTGGTGGCTTGTGAGTTGCTGTGATTCTGGAAGCTATGCCACGGGTATTTTAAATATCAGCAGGGTCACCCATGGCAGATAGGTTTCAGATGAGCTTCCAGACGAAGCCAGACTATGAAGAAGGAATGATGAACTACTTCTGAATATTTAGTCACTGAAAACCTTATGTATAGCAGAGAAACACTGTCAAATACAGTGCCAGAAAAGGATCCCTTCAGGTTGGAAGGTACTCAAAATGAGACTGGGAAAGAGCTACCTCCTCAAAGTACAGTTGAGTGATGATGCGAATGGAGTAAAGCCTGTGGGAGTAAAGCCCGTGGGACCTTCATTTACTGATGGGGCACAATTCAAAATGAAGAGAAACAACTGTAAACATCCATTAATAATCAGAACATGGAATGTACGAAGTATGAATCTAGGAAAATTTGAAATTGTCAAAAGTGAAATGGAATGCATAAACATGGATATCTTAGGTATTAGTGAGCTGAAATGGACTGGTATTGGCCATTTTGAATCTGACAACCACATGGTTTACTATGGCGGAAATGACAAATTGAAGAGGAATGGCGTTGCATTCATCGTCAAAAAGAACATATCCAGATCAGTCATGAGGTACAATACTGTCTGTGATAGGATAATATCCATGCGCCTACTGGGAAGCCCACTTAATACCACTATTATTCAAATTTATGCACCAACCACTAAAGCCAGTTAGGATGAAATAGAAGAATTCGACCAACTTCTTTAATCTGAAATTGATCAAACATGCAATCAAGATGTATTAATCATTACTGGTGATTGGAATGCAAAGGTTGGGAGCAAAGAGGAAGGATCAGTAGTTGGAAAAGTATAGCCTTGGTGATAGAAATGATGCTGGAGATCGCATGATAGAATTCTGCAAAATCAATGATTTGTTCATTTCAAATACCTTCTTTAAACAGCATAAGAGACGACTATACACATGGACCTCACCAGATGGAATACATAGAAATCAAATTGACTACATCTATGGAAAGATACAATGGAAAAGCTCCATATCATCAGTCAAAATAAGACCAGGGGCAGACTGTGGAACAGAGCATCAATTACTGATATGCAAATTCAAACTGAAGTTGAAGAAAATGAAAACAAGTCCATGAGAGCCAAAATATGACCTTAAATATATCCCACCTGAATTTAGAGATCATCTGAAGAACAGATTTGATACATTAAACATTAAAGACCTAAGATCAGAAGAGTTGTGGGATGACATCAAGAAAGCAAAAAGTCATTAAGACGATAAGAAAGAAGGAAAAGGTCAAAATGGATGTCAGAAGAGACACTGAAACTTGCTCTCCAGCGTAGAGATGCTAAAGCAAATGGAAGATATGAAGAGGTACAAGAGCTAAACAGAGAATTTCAAAGGTCAGCTCGAGAAGACAAAGTCAAATATTACAACAAAATGTGCAAAGATCTGCAGTCAGAAAACCAAAAGGGAAGAACACTTTCAGTATTTCTCAAGCTGGGGGAACTGAAGAAAAAATTCAAGGCTCGACTTTCATTATTGAAGGATTCTCTGGACAAATTATAGAATGATGCAGAAAGCATCAAGAGAAGATGGAAGGAATGCACAGAGTCACTGTACCAAAAGGAAATGGTTAATGTCTAACTGTTTCAAAAGGTAGCATATGATCAAGAGCCAATGATACTGAAGGAAGAAGTCCAAGGTGCATTGAAGGAATTGGCAAAGAACAAGGCACCAGGAATTGATGGAATAAAAATCAAAATCTTTCAAGAAAGTGATGTAGCACAGAAGGCACTCACTCATCTCAGCCAAGAAATTTGGAAGACAACTATCTGGCTGACTGATAGGAAGAGATCCATATTTGTGCCCATTCCAAAGAGAGGGGACCCAATGGAATGAGGAAAACATTGGACAATCTCTTTGATATCCCATGTAAGTAAAGTTTTACTAAATGTAATACAGAAATGGCTGCAAGCATACATTGACAGAGAACTTCCAGAGGTTCAAGCCGGATTCAGAAGAGGACGTGGAATGAGGGATATCATTGCTGATGTTCGGTGGATCTTGGCTGAAAGCAGAGAATACCAGAAAGATGTTTACTTGTGCTTTATTGACTACACAAACTCTTTCAATTGTGTGGATCATGTCAAGCTATAGACAACATTGCGAAGTATGTGTATGCCAGAATACTTAATTGTGCTCATGAGGAATCAGTACATGGACCAAGAGGCAGTTGTTCGAACAGAACATGGGAACAGTGAATGGCTTAAAATTTAGAAAGGTGTGCGACAGGGTTATATTCTTTCACCATACTTATTCAACCTGTAGGCTGAGCAAATAATCCGAGAAGCTGGCTTCCATTAAGAAAGATGTGGCATCAAGATTGCGATATGCAGATGATACAACCTTCCTTGCTGAAAGTGAAGAGGAGTTAAAATACATACTCATGAAGGTCATACCTTCAGTATGATTCCATCTCAATGTAAAGAAAAACAAAAATCCTCACTGCTGGACCAATAAACAACATTCTTATCAACGGAGAAAAGAAGTTGTCAAGGACTTCATTCTTCTTGGATCAACTAACAACACTCACGGAAGGAGCAGTCAAGAAATCAAACGACGTATTGCATTAGGCAAATCTGCTGCACAAGACCTTTTTAAAGTGTTGAAGAGCAAAGATGTCAGCTTGAGGACTAAGGTGTGCCTGACCCAAGCCATGGTATTTTCAATAACCTCATATGTATGTGAAAGCTGGACAGTGAATAAGGAAGACCGTAGAATTGATGCTTTTGAGTTATGGTGTTGGAAGAGAATATTGAAAGTACCACGGGCTGCCAAAAGAACCAACAGATGTGTGTTGGAAGAAGTGCAGCCAGAGTGCTCCTTGGAGGCCAGGATGGCCAAACTTCGTCTCTCACACTTTGGACATATTGTCAGGAGAGACCAGTCGCTGGAGAAGGATATCATGTTTGGTAAGGTGGAGGGTCAGAGAAAAAGAGGAAGACCCCCAGCGAGATGGATTGGCAAAGTGGCAGCATCAGTGGGCTCAAGTGTGGCAACAATTATGAGGTTGGCAGTGTTTCGTTCTGTTGTGCATAGGGTCGCTATGAGTCAGTACGGACTTGATGGCACCTAACAACAACAACAACAATCATGGGAGAGTTACCTCAGCATTTAGTTGTGATTAAGTCATTAGCCAGTTCCTAGTACACCTACTGTGCTATTTAGAATACTCATCTAAACCTAAATTAGTTGTTAATTGCCATTGAGTTGTTTTCCTGTTACAGTGACCCTGTTTAGTTTGAAATGCCAATCTTGTGGTTCAAACCTACCTTTTGGTCTGGTGCTTAGTCCACAGCGCCATACCAGGATTCCTAGAGTAATTTAGGTTACATGGTTCTAAAAACTAACAGTCAGATGGCAAAAGGAAAAATGGAGTTTATATAAGAAATGGGTGCCAACAGGTACTACAATCAATGTAACACTTGATACCAATATTATCTGCTTTCACAAACTGCTGCACTTTTTAAGACAGCATGGGTCAATGGTGAATCCCACTGACTCCCTATCAGATGAAACTTTTGGAATTGCCTTTTTAATGCCTATACATAAAAAGGAGCTCTGGTAGCATAGTGGTTATAAGTCGGGCTGCCAACCTCAAGGTCAGCAGTTCGAAATTACAAGCTGTTCCGAAGGGAGAAAGATGAGGCTTTCTGCTCCCGTAAAGATTTACAGCCTCGGAAACCCTGTACAGGGTTGCTATGAGTTGGAACCGACTCCACAGCACATAACACCACCTCCACCAAATACATAAAAAATCCAGAGTTAGAACTCAACATTGAGATGCACTGCTTTTTCCTCTCAAAATATAAGAATACTTTTAAACATCAAATTGTTGTTGTCCAACCCATAGTGATACTGCATAGGGTTTCTATGGAGCGGTGAGTGATTTTGAACTGCCAACCTTGTAGCACCACACCAAATGTATTTCATTCTACCTTTGTGATTTTCAGCCAATTCTAACTTTGTGATTTTCAACTTTCATTCTATGATTTTCAACTTTCATTCTAACTTTGTGATTTTCAACCAATTTGGAAGGGATAGATAAATTTCATCAGCTAAACCAATCATAAATGCCATAGTTAGTTTGTTGTTGTTTAACTTTCTAAATGTCATTAAGTGCCATCGAGTCAGTTCCAACTCATAGCGACCCTGTTTCAAAGGGGCAGCTGGTGGGTTTGAACTGCTGGCCTTGTGATTCGCAGTCCCGTGTTGATCCTACAGCACCACACCAGAAGTAACTATAGGGAAAACATATTGCTTAGTACATACATGATCTCTGACATTTGTGCTGTTTTGCAAAAATTATGCACAGAATTCATATCAACAGACCACTTTTAGGTTAACAGAAAGTTAGAATTCATTCATGAAATATTCTTTTAGGTGCAATTTAATTTTCCTACAAGAATTCAATTCCAACGGAAAAGAGAGTCCTTACGGAAAGCCCAGAGGCAAAATTATCAAACAGAATTCAATCACATGGGTTGTGTTCTCTATGACAATCTCAGTGACATGAGATAGAGAGATCTTTGTTGAACTACCCACTAGCAAAAGAAATGTGGGTGTTAGCATGAGCCAAAGCCTTAAGTATATAGAATGAGTAGGGATCAGAGCAAGGTTTAGGTTTCTTGGGTCATTGTGTGTTCCTGAGATGACACTACTTGTGAAACTCTAGCTTTGGAAATGTAGGTAAATCTGAAAACACTGTGGTATAGAGTTCCAGAAATTTCCATGGGGGATTCTTATCATGGGCTGGCTATTCCCTGAGATGTAAAAGAGTAGGGAAAATGTAATTCTCTTGAGAATATATACAGCCATATAAAACCCATTTGATCTCTTTGTCTTAAAAAAGAAATTATTAAGGTAAATAATTCATCATTATAGCCTTTACTCTTATGTTTTACCTTTTCCTTAGAGGTTCATTCTGAAAATCTAAGTATTTATTAAGAGGCCAGGCACAAGTGAGATGCTGTCACCTAAAATCTGTCTCTCAAACCTTCTCTAAAAACCATCACGTTGTTAAAAGATACAGAAATCAAACTACAGTTCTTACAATTTAAATAAACTTAGCGGAATCTTAAAATATTTCATTGTATTTTCAGAGTGCTGCTCTGTCTTTACTTTGGGAAACTAACATGAAAAGGTGGCAAATTGAATAGAATCCTAAAAATGATTAGAATTTCTAAAGAATGCAATTGCAATTCTGTACTTTGGGAAACTATAGTGTGAAAAACAAATCCAAACTACTTCTCTATGTAAATTAAAGCTTAAGCCATGGTATTCAAAATTAAAATAATTTACATAATCTACTAGACTTTGTTTTTTTAGTAATTAACCTTCCTGAGGCTGATTTTGTTCTCCTTAGTGTTTGCTTAACTAAAGTGCTTAATAAAATTTCTACAGAATATATTACCCTCTCCATAGATGAATATTATTTTGAACTACAATCTGACAAATATCTAACTACATTTAATTATGCTTGATTAATCCAAATATCACTGAGAGATTTATAGAACAGAGAAATATATTTCACACTTTTTTCACTGTAAAGATTCCTCGATTTAGTAAGCATACACACACATGTATTCCCAATAGTTCAAACTGGACCACAGGACTGCACATATTAATCTGTGTTTCTGTCTCAGTTTCAAGGACTATGCAGATTTCCAAGGAGCCCTGGTGGCTCAGTGGTAAAGCACTTGTCTATTAACTGAAAGGTTGGTGGTTCAAATCCAGCAGCCAACCATAGGAGAAAAGACCTGGCCATCTGCTCTTGTAAAGGATTACAGCCTTGGAAACTATATGGGGAAGTTCTACTCTGTCCTACAGGGTTAGAATCCTCATACTTCGCAATGTCGTCCATAGCTTGTCATGATCCACACAACTGAAAGCCTTTGCATAGTTAATATAGCACAGGTAAACATCTGTTATTCTCTGCTTTCAGCCAAGATCCATTGGACATCAGTAATGATATCCCTCGTTCCATGTCCTCTTCTGAAACCAACTTGAAGCTCTGGAAGTTCTCTGTCAGTGTATGCTTGCAGCTGTTTCTGTATTACCTTTAGTAAAACTTTACTCACATGGGATATCAATGATATTGTCTGATGATTTCCACATTCCGTTGGGTCACCTTTCTTTGGAATGGCACAAATATAGATCTCTTTCTGTCAGTAGGCCAGGGAGTGTTCTGCAACGCTTAATTGTGCTCATGAGGAACCTGTACATGGACCACGAGGCAGTTGTGCAAATAAAACAAGGGAACATCAAGTGGTTTTAAATTAGAAAAAGAGTGTTCCAGGGTTGTATTCTTTCACTATACTTATTCAATCTGCTTGCTGAACAAATAATCCGAGATGGGTCATATGAAGAAAAACGTGGCATCAAGATTGGAGGAAGATTCATTAACAACCTGTGATATGCATTTGATACAACCTTGCTTGCTGAAAGCGAAGAGGACTTAAAATACTTACTGATGAAGATCAAAGACCACAGCCTTTGTTTTGGTATGTAAAGAAAACAAACAGCCTCACCATTGGACCAATAAACAGCATCCATATAAATGGAGAAAAGATTGTCGTCAAAGACTTCATTTTGCTTGGATCAACCAACACTCATGGAAGCAGCAGTCAAGAAATCAAAAGATGTATCGCATCTGGCAAAGTGTGGAAGAGCAAAGGTGTCAGTTTGAGGACTAAGGTGCGTCTGACCTAAGCCATGGTATTTTCAATGACCTCATATGCATGTGGAAGTTGGATAGTGAATAAAGAAGACCGTAGAATAATTGATGCATTTGAGTTATGGTGTTGGAGGAGAATATTGAAAGTGCCATGGGCTGCCAAAAGAACAAATAAATAGATCTGTTTTGGAAGAGGTACAGTCAGAGTGCTTCTTGGAGGCCAGGATGGCCAAACTTCGTCTCTCATACGTCGGACAAATTGTCAGGAGGGACCAGTCACTGAAAAAGGATATCATATTTGGTAAGGTGGAAGGTCAGAGAAAAAGAGGAAGATCCCAGCGAGATGGATTGGCACAGTGGCAGTATCAATGGGCTCAAACATAGCACCTTTTGTTAGGTTGGTCCAGGACCGGGCAGTGTTTTGTTCTGTTGTGCATAGGTACTGACTGGCTGGCACCTAACAACAAGAAGGTTGGAATTGGTTAGATGGCAATGGGTTTGATTTTTTTTTTATGTGACTGGGTCCATTCCAATGCATAGCAATCATATAGGACAGCGTACAACTACTTCATAGGATTTCTGAGGTTGTAAATCTTTCTGGGAACAGACAACTTCATTGTTTTCCAAAGGAGGTGCTGAGAGGTTTGAATTGACCAACTGGC
This sequence comes from Chrysochloris asiatica, assembly GCF_000296735.1. Classification (NCBI taxonomy): domain Eukaryota; kingdom Metazoa; phylum Chordata; class Mammalia; order Afrosoricida; family Chrysochloridae; genus Chrysochloris; species Chrysochloris asiatica. The sequence goes on from NW_006408536.1 coordinate 8,475,529, forward strand.
ACTCAATTGGACTGCCCTATCCCCCCCACCCCCACCCCTCCACCCCAAGCCTCACAGGTTTTCCACCTTTGCAAAGGTGATCTTACTTACCACTTTTCTATTGCTCAATTTATTGGAAAACATTTGAGTTTTTCTCTTCTGATTTGTTTCTGCCTTACATAGGCTCTGACTTTACACGGCTCTATTGGTTGGCAATATAGGATTAGTACTGGATTGTTAAGCACAAAGTTGGTATTTCGATCCTACCAATTATTTCTTGGAAACCCTATACAGGGTCTGTATGAGTTGAAACCAACTCCATGGCACTTAACATTGAAAGGCTATGAAGACGTGAAAAGGGTAGGTATTCTTTTGAAGTGGGCACAGAGAAATATATTTTACAGAACAGTGTCAGAGACACTTGTGTGGATACTTTCAGTAAGGATGCTCTAAGGTATTTTTAGTTATATGCAAAAAAGTGCATTTAAATGGTGGTGCAGTGGTTAAACACTGGGCTGTCAATGGTTGGAACCCACCAGCAGCTGTGCAGAAGAAAGATGTGACAATCTTGCTTCCGTAAACATTACATCCTTGGAAACCCTATGAGGCAGTTCTACTCCGTCTGATAAGGTTGCTGCAGGTTGGGTTTATGGGAATCACATCTTCTTACCTAGTCAGTTAACTCCACGCCCTGCCCCCACTCCAAGGCCTGCCACCTCTGGGCCCCTCAGCTGGAGCTCTCTCCGTGGACCACAATGGTGAGTGTCAAGGTCTGACAGTGTTCCCTCCAGGGAGATGGGATGAGGAGAGCAGCTGGTGCCTGCGTCACAACGCAAGTCAACCCAAGTAACAGCCCATGTCCCCTGGCTGCACTAAACCTATCATAGAGATCATGGGGGAGGGGGGGGAGATTGATGTCCCTACTTTCGAGACAGGTACAAAGGCAGAACCAAATCTTCTAAAAAATTTAGTCATCCAAACATCACTGTCATTGAACGCTTTCATTTGGGGAGTGAGCACAACTTCCGGTACCCCATGGACTTGGGAAGGCCACCTTTTGGGGTCTCCCACCTCTGAAGCACTTTGAAAGTGGGAAACATGGTCTGTGTTGACAAGCAGCTATTTTAATATCAGCATTGTTGTCCTGATACTCTAAGTGGGATACTTTCATTAAAGTCATGAGTTCTGAAGTCTGAAAACCCATGTCCTAAGCTGCTGAGTTATATGATGAGGGACTGCTGTGGAGTGCCTTTGAGTTCATTCTGACTCCTAGCAACCCCATGTGGCAAAACCATTCCATAGGGGGTTTCTAGGTGCTAATCTTTAGGGGCCACTACTTGTCTGTCAGTTTGGCGTACTGTGGTGCCTTGTGAGTTGCTGTGATTCTGAAAGCTATTCCACGGTATTTTAAATACTAGCAGGGTCACCCATGGTGGACAGGTTTCAGATGAGCTTCCAGACGAAGCCAGACTAGGAAGAAGGAGTGACGAACTACTTCCGAATATTTAGTCACTTAAAACTTTATGAGTAGCAGAGAAACACTGTTAGATAGAGTGCCTGAAAATGAGCCCCTCAGGTTGGAAGACACTCAAAATGTGACTGGGGAAGAGCTGCCTCCTCAAAGTAGAGTTGAACGTGATAACGCGAATGGAGTAAAGCCCACGGAACCTTCATTTGCTGATGGCACACAACTCAAAATGAAGAGAAACAGCTGTAAAAATCCATTAATAATTAGAACATGGAATGGTGTTGCATTCATTGTCAAAAAAAAAAACATATCCGGATCAGTCATGAAGTACAACGCTGTCTGTGATAGGGTAATATCCATGCACCTACAGGAAAGCCCAGTTAACACCACTATTTTTTAAATTTACGCACTAACCACTAAAGCCAGTGAGGATGAAATAGAAGAACTCTACCAACTTCTTCAATCTGAAATTGATCAAAAATGCAATCAAGATGTATTGATCATTACTGGTGACTGGAATGCAAAGGTTGGGAGCAAAGAGGAAGGATCAGTAGTTGGAAAATATGGCCTTGCTAATAGAAATGATGCTGGAGATTGCATGATAGAATTCTGCAAAATACAAAAAAAAACCGATTTGTTCATTTCAAATACCTTCTTTAGACAGCATAAGAGAGGATTTTACACATGGACCTCACCAGATGGAATACACAGAAATACTGAATACATCTGCGGAAAGAGACGATGAAAAAGTGCTATATCATCAGTGAAAACAAGGCCAGGGGAAGACTGTGGAACAGACCATCAATTGCTCATATGCAAATTCAAACTGAAGGTGAAGAAAATGAAAAATCCATGAGAGCCAAAATATAACCTTGAATATATCCCACCTGAATTTAGAGATCATCTGAAGAACAGATTTGATACATTAAACATTAAAGACCAAAGACCAGAGGAGTTGTGGGATATCATCAAGGACATCATACATGAAGAAAGCAAAAGTCATTAAGAAGACAAATAGAAGGAAAAGGTCAAAATGGATGTCAGAAGAGACACTGAAACTTGCTCTCCAGTGTAGAGCTGCTAAAAGAAAATGGAAGAAATGAGGAAGTCCAAGAGCTGAACAGAAAATTTCAACCATCAGCTCGAGAAGATAAAGCCAGATATTATAACAAAATGTGTAAAGATCTGGAGTCACGAAGAGTCACCTGCAGAGCAAAACAACAGACCAGATTGATAAGACAAAGGTGTAAAGAGCTCAGGGGTCACCACCCCTTAGGCTAAGGAGCACATCTGTCCAGGGGGAGAACAACATTTACACGGCTTGGTGCCTCCCACCTCCCTCACATCCCTTAGCCTGGCTTTCTTTTTCTCAAGTCCCAACTGTGCTACCACATGTCTTTGTTTCTATTCCAGTGTGTCTCTCCTGCTAGAACATGAGCTCAACAATGCCGGGATTTCTCGTAGTGGTTACGAATCGGGCTGCAAACCGCAAGGTCAGCAGTTTGAAACTACCAGCTGCTCAGTGGGAGAAAGATGAAGCGCTCTGCTCCTGTAAAGATTAACAGCTTTGGAAACCCTGTGCAGGGACGCTATGAGTCAGAACCGACTCCACGGCACATAACAACAACAATCTGGAGTGGTTTCGAGCCTACAGAAGACACTGTTGTATAAAGGGAGGAATGAACATGGCTTTCCGTGACTTCTGTGTCTCCTGCCTTCACATCTGCAGTCTCTTCTCCACGTACATGCCCATGTTCGATTCCCCAGGTCACAGCAGGGCAGAGACAAGGGCAGACTTGGAACTCAGGTGACGGTCCTATGGGCGACGGCTGACAGCATCCTGCAAGCTGTCCCTTGTGCTCCTGGGCTGTCCTGCTAGAACTCTGAAGGTGAGCAGTTTGCTGCTGGACGTCCTTAGGAGTGGGCTGGCCACTGAGGAAGCACAGCTTAAATCTAATGAAACGATAGAATCGAACACCTAACCTGAATGAAGCTGTGCTTACCTGCAAATGTACTTTCTAAACATTAACCCGTGAACTGCTAGAGTAGACACCCATTTCAACATAAAGTAACAAAAGCAATGCTGATGTGGACTCAATCCCTTTTTATCCCTGGGTGGTGCAAAAAATAGCTAGTATGCTCAGCTACTAACCAAATGATTGGAGGTTTCAGTCCACCCAGATGTGCCTCAGAACAAAGGTCTGGTGATCAAGTTCTAAAAATTCACCCAGTGAATTTCACCCTGTAAAGCACAGCTCTACTCTGATACACAGGGGTCGCCATGAGCTGGAATCAACTTGACAGCAAAAGAGTTTGATTGAAAAGACAGACAAGAAAACATATGTCACAGTCAAGCTCTCAGACGGGTTAACACCTCAGTTAATAGTTCAGAGAGCAACCTGCTCATATAAAAAGAACTCGTACTTCTCTTGGCAACTCTGATTATGTGCTATTTTGAAATATGCCAGTGTATTTAGTCAACTAATTAATAACTGCCAATGGTTGATCGCTTCACAAATTCATTAATATTTCACATGTCCCCATATTTTCAAACCAGAAGGTACTGATATCGCTAATCAAAAAAACAGGAACCTGAGTTAAAAGTTATCTCTCTACACAGAAGAACAAACAAAAGGCCTGCATTGATTAAGCAGTTAATGGTCCTTTCCTCTAGCAATATCTGTTCCCTCTGTTTACTAACATATAGATTATGAAGGACATTATCTTCAAAGTCAATGTTTAAACAGCTGGGCTTCTGGGCAAGGTGGCAGAATAAATGCTCTCCAACATACACACTCAAAAAATTGCAAACAGAAACTGTGTATGATGAAGCCAGTCAAAGCCCCAACCTTATACCATGGACTGTAGGAGAGTGTCTGATAGGCACAATGAAGCTGGTACTAAGTAATCAAAGAAGGGATCTTTCATTTGCCAGTAGTCTCTCCTAGTCCCTAGTCTCAAGCAAGCCACACTACTGGGCAATTAATGAGAGAGTTCCAAAAAATGTACCAATAATTTCTTAACTTGGGGAAATGCAGGCTGGCAGCAGGAGAAGCAGGGTGTACTCTGTGTGGGAATATTTCCAGAAACAAAGAGCAAAATCTCAAGTGTACCATGTCTTCCTTCTCACCGGCTTCTGACACAGGAAGGGTAGTGTGGAGCCAAAGCAGAAGTGAAATGGTAACTCAGGATCCAGTCACACATAATGAGATTTCTAATCCAGCAGAAGTAAGCACCCACTATGCTCCTATTTGGGTGATGTCTGGTGGAAATGGGGAAACTCAAGGAAGACAGTTGTCACCCTGTGGGGTCCAGTCAGCTACAGGGCAGAGGACTCTCAGCAGCATCCACACAGGCATTCAGAGACCCCTTATTTCCACACATCCAGATAGCAGAATGAAAAGCCAAGACCACCTCCACCATTACAATCTGCCAATTATCTAGCCTTACATTCAAACATTTCCCACCCCAAAATGGAGGAGCCAAGAAAGATTTCCCACACTCTTCTTGGGCAGATAGAATTGGTTCCATTCAAAGACAAATAATAAGCAGCGAAAGTTACCATGATACTCATGCAACAATATAAAATCAGAATGAAAGAAGCAAGAGAGCTAAATACACTCTGGAAAAGAATGATTCCACAAACCAACCAAATCACAGAGAAAATGGTTCAGTCCTCAAAGACATGAAATATGGAATCAAAGAGGACAACATAATTTATGAAGGGGAAAGCTGGCAGAGCTCAAGAAAGGAATCGAGATTAAAAAAACACACCTATAACATAAGCCACAGCCACATTACAAGCATCAAGCCTTGGACTCAACAGCATAGACAACTGAGTCAGCAAAATGGAGGCTAAGACACAGCAAGGAAAAAACAAGGAGATGAAAGTGATCAATGGAAAGATAAATGTGAAGGGCAGATAAGAGAGGCAATATAAGGACAAATTCTTAGAGAACAGAATAAACCAATATGGAACGCAATCAGGCCCAAATGTCAATCAATATCTACTGCTCACTGTGCACCAGGAAAAGCCAACAGACAACTGTCAACTGAGACGTAGTCAAATGAAATTACTGAATTTCAAGGACAAAGAATCACAGGTATGCAGGGCAAACACACCAGGTCATCTCCCAGCACCACCAGACACAGGAAGCCAATAAAGCAATATCTCCAAAGAATGGAGAGTAAGGAAATGTAACCCAAGAATCCGATAGCCAGCCAAGTTGTTGTTCATAAGTCACAGCGAGAGAAATACATTTGTAAATATGCAAGAAAATCTAAGTGAAGCCGTAATCTAGCCCACCAAAAGATAAAAGCATCAACTCTCAGATGTGAAGTCTTTGTATGAAAGGGCTGGCAGCGAGCACTGAATTCATTCAAACATAGAATTAACTCTAAATAACTATAGTAATTACCTACAGCTATACACTTTAAGTTGCCTGTCTTTCTAGGTAAAAGCTGCCAAATCCATTCAATTAGCTCCTCTTACTAACTATGCCAAAATGAAAAGACACAAAAGAAAACCTTTCCTGAATGGAATTAGCTTGCACTATATAAAAGTTTTGGTTTATATATTACCCTTGAGGGCTGATATACCCAAGAAATTCCTCAAAAGAGACCATGCTAGTCACATGGTGTATTGCTGAGAGCACAGCTGCCTACTTTGGTTCAGTCATGCCACCTTGGACGCTTTGGGACTCATAGGGAAAATAAGAAGGAAAGTCAGTACTTTCCACAGCGTCTCACAGAAATGATTTTTATATTGGAAACAGGAAGGACAGATTAAGAACTCTGAACGATGTTGCCTCATCACCCAAGTTAAACGCCTGTCATTTTTCACTCAACTAATTAGTTGAACATTAGTTCAACTAATATTTAGGGTAATGCCTCATGGAAATAGGGAAACCTACTATGTGCCAGGCACTATTCCAAATAGTAGACATGATCCCCAAATGCTTAAAACAGAGTAAACGAAAGGAAAATCAGAGGGCTGATGAGAACTAACCACATTTAGCTGACAAAGGGGCAATGGCTATTTATAGTACAACCTATGTGTAAAACATGACCATTTTCTTATAGACAAATCCAGCAAACAGTCAGACGGATGTGCCTAAGTTCTGAGAATCATGTACAGCCAACAATGTTGTTGTTGTTAAGTGCCGTCGAGTTGGTTCTGACCCATAGCTACCCTGTACAGGGTTTCCGAGGGTGTAAATCTTTACAGGAGTAGAAAGCCTCATCTTTCTCCCGCAGAGCGGCTGGTAGTTTTGAACCGCTGACCTTAAGGTTCGCAGCCCGATTCATAACCACTACGCTACCAGAGCAACAATAAGGACAGATAAATACTTGGGTAAAAGGGCTCGGAGAACTGTGAGAATGCAAGATGTTTCTGGAATTCTTCTTGTGGTTGTCTTAGGAGCCAAGTTAAATGCAGAAAGCAAACACAGGAGAAGCAATATTGTACTGGGGTCAGATGGATATGAATAAGAAGAGTATATTAGAAAAGCGCTTAACACTAAACCACTGAAATATTTACTTTGGAAAAAGACTTGTAAAGAGAAGACTATAATGGATTTTCCACTCCATATTTTCCACATTCATCCTTTACATGGTGATGTTAAAAGGACATAATGATCAATGAAAACACTGTAACCACTCAATAAAAACAGTAACAAAACAAGGCTAACACTACTGGAATATACTGACCACCCCACTTTTAGAGTATATCCTAGGGTAGCTAATGTTGTTGTTGTTTAGTGATGTCGAGTCAGTTTCAACTTACAGCGAGCCTGGTTTGAGCTGCTGATCTTGTGGTGCAGTCCAGTGCTGATCCTATAGCACCACACCAGGAGTTCAAGGTAGATAATACATATGATAAATTATAGTGAAAGGAAACACATCCTGTGGAACTGTGGAAGATGCTGATTTTCAAAGGGACTCTGCCCAGGAGACATCAAGGCAAGTGGTTGGGTCCTCTCAATGCAAATCCTCTTCCAAGACCAAGACACAATGGAAATACATGCTCTGATTGGTGACCACACACGTCACCCATAAGGAGAAGTGACCAAAGAACATCAATGAAGCGGCAAGCTATGCCCTGCATCGCTCAGCAGACTACTGTGAACCTGGGTGGAGACCTGGTCGGCCAGCAGCTAGGCAAGACCTGGGGACTCATGGGCTCAGAGTCAGTGACACAACCACAGAGGACTAGAGTGGAGAGCAAAGTGACCAGCTGATAAGAAGAGGGTGGACAGACGCAAGAACACCCACACTTGCAGATGATACCCACTTGACCTGGCTTCAATGACTGGATGAACAGAGCTCAACCCGAAGAAGAAAGAAGAGGAAAAAAAAAAAGCGTCATCTGATACAACTTGATGAACTTGACCTGTACCTATAAATGCAGTAGCTCAAAAGAGGAAACAATCCCGGCTCCAAGAATTATCCCCACCCCCTCCGCACAAAGAGTAGATAGGGATGGGCAACTTGAACATTGGCTACCCAAAATGGAGGGAGGGATACAAAGATAAGAAGTGACTGGCTTACAAGCTTTCAAGAAGGAACCTAGATGGACAGGGCGGGGAGGATGGTAGAGTCTCCAGCGAGTAGTATCCAACCTGTCCAGGAAGGGCTGATGAAACGAAATGCAGATGGGTCCCTTGTGATGCAATGGTGAATAATTGTTACCAGGACTGATTATGAGGCCTGGAAATGTAAAGGCGGATATTTTATAGCAAGGAGGGGATTGATTAACCTTTCAGTCTAGGAGCGGAGGGCCCTGGGACCATCAATGGAGAAGAGCGGAGAGTGGGACCCCACCCAGAGAAGCAGTGAGGCCTGAGATGGAGACAGAGAGGATAACGTGAAGAGATGGAGTGGCTGGGGACTTGAGATCCAGAGAGGGAAAGGGGCTGTGTGCTGAGGACCGTGGGGGCGGGGGCAGGGTTGCAGGGTATACCCTTTGGTTGGGTGATGATGCATAGATGGAATGGTAACTATGGCAATGAAATGATGTATGACAGAATGAATGTAAAACTAATGTTCCCCCATGTAAACTATCACACAACACACAAGAAAACATTTATTTAATAAAATAAAGGGACTCTGATAGCTTCTATTTCCAAAGGTTAGATAGAATCTGACTCCTCTTTCCTTACCCCAGTTGTCTACCTCCTCTGCTAATTTCTACTTTTAGCCAAAATTTTTCAACTTTCAGCAAAAAAGGAATGTGAAAATCACATTGAATTGATCATTCTAAAACTGGTTAGAATCAATACATATGAAAACTATGAGGACGTAGGGCAAGGAGTTCTAGTAGAGTAGTGGTTACGAATTGGGCTGCTAATATCATGGTCAGCAGTTCGAAACTAGCAACTGTTCCATGGGAGAAGATGAGGCTTTCTGCTCTCATAGAGATTTATAGCCTCGGAAACCTTGTACAGGGTCGCTATGAGTTGGAACTGACTCCACGGCACATAACCACAACAACAAGGGCAATTTTCAAAGTAAACTAGAAGGAACGCTATCCCGTCAGTAGTCCATTTAACCACTAGGAAAATGTATCACACAGGGATTTCCAATTCCTTAAAAGACTACACAGGAATGTGATATGACAAAGATATATTATTAGATGGTTAAATTTTTCCATAAGCATCAAATTCTACTTTCCACTCTTCACAAAGTTGCTATTGATCACAAGGCAGGTTTTCACTTAACATCTTTGGAACCACGCAGTTAAGTGGAAAAGTCCAAGACAACTTTTGGATCACTTTAATCGACAGAATGGAATTATACAGATGAATTTAAAAATAAAATCAATGCATTAAATGAGTAAGATCTAACATGAAAGTACCTACCCCTCACAATGAGAATATGATCAGATGGAGAAAGGCAAGAGTCTAAACCAGAGAGTGGAGAAGTGCATGTGAAGGAGAGAGGAAGGGCTCTGGGACTGAATTGTCAAGATACACTCAGCTAATGCCTTCAACTTTCAGATTCCCCAGGTCCTGATTGATGGTTTAGGACAAATGTAGTATTTGGTCATAAAGAGCAACAGTAGCTATCTGTTGTGTCAGGACTGGGTGACTGTAGACACCCGACACTATGATGATGAGGTAGGGGGTAGAGGGTTATGAGGCCATGAGAGCTCTCAGGAGGGTCTGTGTTCTTGTGTGCCTGGTGCCAATGACAACACAGCAAAGTACTACAAAAAACTTACTCAATTTACAAATTGCTAGTTTTTGTTGAAGAGCTGGAATAGCTACAGGAAGGGCTCCATGAAAAAGATCCAGCTGGTTATGGAGAAATACACATTCAAAGCACTGTAATTAACTATGGTTCTGCGCTCAAGAGTTGGTAGAGGAGAGGAGTTCTTTCTGGTTGACTTGCAGAAGATGATCAGAGCATTCAGTTCTCTAGAAAGTTCTATTAGTCTTGATCTTGTCCCTAAAAGAAATAACAGAAATAAACTCCATGAGCTTAGGAGTATACCCGCCTTAGTTTAACGAGAACTCATTCAGAGCATTTAGTTATAGTGATACTTCAAAAACTCTTGTCTGATATCAGGATTATTTTCTATAGTTTCTACAGAAAAAGGGATTGCCATTTAATCACTTATATGTACCGGACAGCAGTTCTTTACACACAGTTAAAAACCTTATTCAAAATGGGGACTGACTGCTAATGAGTATGAGGTTCCTTTTTGATGGTTGTTGTTAAGTGCCATTGAGTTGGTTCCGACTCATAGCAACCCTATACAAGGGGTTTTCCAAGGAGCAGTTGGTGGGCGTGAACTGCTGACCTTATGGTTCACAGTCCAGTGCTAATCCTACAGTGCCACACCAGGAGGACCCATACCCATTAGCACTTCTAAATTTAGAAAATGCTCTAAAGTTAATAGTAATGAGGGTTATACAACATTGTCAACATACTCAAAACCATTGAATTGTACACTTTTATAAGGGTGAGTTTTGTGGCATGTGAATTACATATCAATATAAAATGGGTTTTAAAAAAATGGATTACAAAATGAATTTTCTTAGAACTTCTCATATATAACCATCTAGTGAATATATCATACCGACTATTTCCGCCAAATTTCCATCATTTATCCTATTTGCATAATTTAACAATTTTGTCACGCTAAGAATTTTAGAATTTAAAAAATGCTTTATGCTGAAAATGTGTTTTTCAATAATATGTTAGAAATTAAGATTCAGACCTAATTATAGTTATATGCAACCTAAGCTAGTCAGTTTTTTAATTGCCTTTAAAGCAATATTCAATTAAAGCAGTCTTTTTCCAACCTAAATGGATCTCATTCATTGTTTATAAAAACGGCTTCTCCAACACTCCAGTGATCCTATCAGAGCAACAGCTTGAATGAACTGGTCACATTGATATGCAATATGCTACTTCACTTAACACCCAGTCTGAAAATGGAATCAAGGGAAACTGATTCAGTCTCAAGGCAATTTAGTTCATCTTGGCTGGGGTGGGGGGTAGGGGTTATTCACATAAACCAAACTTTTCTAAATTTCATCATCTGAATCGGATGGCCAATCTAGCAATATTGTATATAGATCCATTTTATATAATACTGTATAAAAACTCAAACAACGCATCAGCAAAGATACCCCTTATACCATTCATCAGAAAAGACCACTGTTACTAAACAGACATAAAATTGTAAAGCTGTATAAAATGTGGTTGTATATAAATACATAAATCTGTTTCATTATATTAGGGATGGTAAGAATCAAGGTTTTCAAGGTAAAGAGAAATATTATCAATTTAAATATATTCCGAAGAAACATGGCAATGTTAAAATAGAACTGAAAATATCAGGTGAAAATATATTGATATGGAAAGGTGGAGATGGTCCATTGCAATAAAAGCAGTTTATACAAACATAATGAAAAGTATTTGCCTCATTTTGGAAAAAATGATATAGCAGGAGGATGCTTAACTATCTGTATAAATTCATATAATGAAACTCTTTAACAGTGGTCATTTCTGGGTTGTGGAAATGCAGGGGTTCTTCTCTTTTGCTTGTTTGTATCTTCTAATTATTTATGATTCTCATACACTACTATTATATTAAGGAGCCCTGGTAGCATAGTGGGTTATGTGTTGGACTGCTAACCACAAGATCAGCAGTTCAAGTCCACCAGCTGCTCCTCGGGAGAAAGATGAGGCTTTCTGTTCTTGTAAAGATTTACAGTCTTGGAAACCCTATATATAGGGGTGCTATCAGTTGGAACTGCACCACCACAGCTTTTGTATTAATAAAGCTATTTAATTAACCAAATAAACAAAATCCTTACTGCTACTAGTAGACTTGGAGTTTAAGGGTTGTCAGAAGGAAAAAAAAAAAAAAAGGAAACCAAAGACTCTTATAACTATAAAACTGTGAAACTTGTTATTTTGCAAATAACTGATCGTTTTAACTTCTGAATCTATTTTCTCAGCTTCAACCCACAGAATTTCTCTAATTCTTCTGTAAATCCCCATGAACTTCTTAAATAAAATTCATGACAGGCCAAACTCTTGTTCATTGCTGTTGATACCTTCAACAGTTGTATGGTGTGAGGATTCTAGAACATGCGACACATTACTCTGGCTACCCAATTCTTGCCATCCTACCTGTCTGGGGTGAAAAGCCTGTGCTAATCTTTCTTTCTCTAGGAATCACTTTGCTTTTTCAATGATAAAACTGCAAAGACGATGTGGCTGAAAGATGCTAGTCAACCATCTGCCTGGCTGGTCTATTCTGGGAAAACAGGTATTTTACAATGGAAACCCAGGTGGTACATTACTGCTTAGCCTTGTATTTTGAAGCATCTCTGGGTTCACTACTAGGGTTGCTCCAATCATCAGCTTCAGGTGTGGTCTTGTAATGGCGCCATGCTGACTTATTGAAAACCGGAAGTCTCTCAAATGATTCACTTGAAAGAGCCTATTGGGAAAACAAAACAAAACAAAAAAACAACACAGCAAAGGTCCACATTGTTATTTATCTCACATAAAATACAACCCAAATTTTACTATTTAAAAACTTTAAAACCCCAAACTCAACACACTGTAATTCCAGCTCCCAGTGACCCTATCGGCAGAATACAGCTGTCCTATATAAGGTTTCAAGGCGGGAATCTTTATGGAAGCTGACTGCCACAGCTTTCAACTGTGGAGCGACTGATGCGGTCAAATGGCCACTGTGTCATCAGGGTTCCTTTTAAAAAGTCTGAAACCCTAATACTTACTTTTGAGCTTGTAATTATATTATACTTTAGTAGTCAACTTAGATTGGCCAGGAGAAAATTAAAGCATTTTTTAAAAAATGCTGAAGTACATGACCAGAAAAAAAATGCATTTTAATTCAGTTAATACTGCTTTGGGATACTCAGCTGTCTTGACTATATGGTCTTAGACCAAGCACCATTATTCACTGGGCAATTATTCTCCCAAAGGGTCTGTGGAGCTGCTCATTGGAAACCCTATACAGGGTTGGCATGAGCCGGAATGGACTCAGTGGCACTTAACAGCAACAACATGTGAACTGATATGGAAAGATGACCAAGATATATTGGCAAGTTAAACAAAAAAAAAAAGCAAGGTGCTGGCACTAACGTTTGTGTGAAAGTAATTATATAACTATATGGTTACGAATCGGTCTGCTAACCAGCTGTTCCGCGGGAGAAAGATGAGGCTTTCTGTTCCTGTAAAGATTTACAGCCTTGGAAACTCCGTACAGGGTCACTTTGAGACGGAACCGACCCCATGGCACGTAACAACATAGTTATAAAGGAGCTTTGGTAGCGTAGTGGTTACGAATCGGGTTGCTAACCTCAAGGTCGGTAGTTCAAAACTACCAGCTATTCCATGGGAGAAAGATGAGGCTCTCTGTTCCTGTAAAGATTTACAGCCTTGGAAACCCTGTGCAGGGTCACTATGAGTCGGAACCGACTCCACGGTACTTAACAACAACAACAATACTAATATAGGCAGAATCAACTCTCAAAGGGCCCCCAAGAATCTCAGAGCCGTGGTTACCTCTGAAAAAGCCAATTAGGAAAGAGAACTGGTGACAATGATGGGAGAGACTTAAATTGTCCTTTCTGCAGTTTTTAACAGTGTACTATGTGTCTATCTGAGCCCTGGTGTGGTGCTGTAAAATTAAGTACTGGACTGCTAACCACAAGATCAGCAGTTCAAACCCACTAGTCACTCCTCAGAAACACTATACAGGGTTACTATGCGTCAGAACTGACTTGATGGCACACAACAACAACAGCAAATTCACCAAAGACAAGGGGGCTTCAAAACGTTCATGAAAAAATAATGACATGTTTCACAAATTTTTTGCAGCCCCCTCAAATTCTAGGAATGAAAGTTTAACATCCCCAATGACTGAGAAAAACTGTGACAGAGAATCCATCTTTTCTTATAAGCATACTATGATCACTGAATTTTTGTAACTTTGGGAAAGCCAGTGAATTTTTAAAGCAAAAGACTACAGACTTCCATTTATTTTTAAACTCAGCCCCTTTAATGGATATCCAAGTTTTAAAAATCACAACTTAGCATTATGGCTCTAAAATCAATATTTTAATACTTTATTCCATATGCATGTATGTCATGTTTTTGTTCTCTGAGTATAAGATTGAGATAGCATGGTTTTCACACAAAACTGCAGTAAATCTGAGCAGAATGTAAGAGAAGATATAGTACTATTCTCACTTAATTCCAGGATTTACAAGCTTTCATACTAACAGAAACAGACTGTGGTACCTTCAAATAAATGACGGCATCAGTGCCCACTCCTTCCATGGAATACAGTTTCAGATCTCCTTGAAAATATCTAGCATACAGACGAGAAATTGGCAAACCATAACCAAATCCAGCCTAGTGAGAAAAGCAAATGAATCCAGTTAAGACAGGTGCAAATACTAACATATTTGGTACAGGGTTATTCAGAGAAGACTGAATAAATTCTGGATTCAGATTTAAATAAAAAACATTACTGACTTTACTTTTACAATGGTAGATATATTTTTAGTGAGGGTAACGATCCTTTTCTTTTCACTCCTGATATGTCCGGAAAGTAACAAGAATACTTCAAATTCTGACTGTTTTGTTTTGTTTTCTATCAAGTGAGATTTGATCTGGTATCAAAACGAAACCACATCACTTTCAAGTTTCACAATCTGATTGCTTTGTTTTTTGAAAGGGAAAATTAAATGAGTAGCCCAAGAGTTCAAATCAACCAGCAATAAGGCAAAGACATTGAAAAGAAAACAATTTCCTAAGCAGCTACTTCCTAGGTTTCTGGGAATATAGGTCAATACTTTGATATACTGCAGTCCATACAGGTTAGAGACAAGAAAAACATTCCAGTACTCTCCTAGATCTCTACAGAACACTGACTATCAATAACAGGTATTACAACAAAACAAAAGACACTTCTCAGATATTGAGAAGAATTTTAGGGAAAAGTGTGATCTCCAGTGTCTGAGGATCAATAGGAGTTAGCTAGGTGAACATTTCCCCAAATGAAATAAATTATGTGTCACGGCCAAAACCCCAAACCAAACCTGCTGCTATCGAGTCTTTAACAATTCATAGTGGCACGGAGGGTATAAGAGTACGTTTGGTAAAGAGATTGTTTCTAGGAGCAGTATTTGCATGCTCACTTTAAAGTTGAGAGAGGGAGATTACTAACTGGAAGAGACGCTAATGGAATCATTCCTTCAAAAGGAGAAGCCCCACATGGTATACTGGACAGAACACAGAGCTGCCATTAATTAATTAGTCTAACCACTTTGGGCAAGATACAAACCTCTCTTGGCCTCCATTTCACTTCCTTATCTATAAAATGAGAGGTTGGATACATAATTTTTTAAGGGCCCTTACTTCAATTCCTCAGTTTTATTCAACAACAGCAAAAACAGTATGATATAACAGCTATCCTCAGGATGCTATTTTGAGACCTGGAATAGACAATCCTTATTCCTATTAATCAACTGGAAAAGGCTCTGGATTTGTTTGTAGTGTCTTTTTTTTTACTTTTGACTTTTTTTAAGTAGGTACCAGAATATGGCCAATGCACTGCCTTTCAGAATTGGATCTCTCATAAAATTTCCTGAATCCTACCGATATAAACGACTTCCTATCTGTTTCAACATGCTGAGTTAACCAACTCTGCCTAGAATGAATGAGGCCAAGTGTTTGATTTGTATTCATACAAATAAAAACCTGCTCTTAGGTGCTTATCATTTAGGTAGGACTTTAGAGTGAAGCTTAATTTATACCCTGAACCATTTTGTAGACTGATACATATGTTGCTGTGTTTAATGACAAAGGGCTCAATTGTTGTTTGTCAATTAGAAACGCTCAGCAGGGGAAGAAAGTGTGGCCCTACAAGGCTCTAAATGCTACCATGGTAACAAAAGGTTTCCCTACTGCCTTCAGAGGGCTGGGGGTGATTTCAAGAGTGAGATGGAAAGGGCTCTGAAAATGCAGATACCAACTATATACATTGTAAAATGCTTTTACAAGGGAATATTTTAACTATATCAACAATTTGATGGTGGAAGTTCAGAGGCTGCGGGTGATGTTGGCCTCTATGATACGCCGTGCCCAAGTGTCCAGGACCAAGATGCAGCCATCAACTGGGTTGTGTTCTTTTTCTCACCTGCTATTACACTTCCAAAGGAGCTCTATTAGCATAGTGGTTACGAGTCAAACTGCTAACCTCATGGTCAGCAGTTCGAAACTACCAGCTGTTTCTGCCGGAGCAAGATGAGACTTTCTGCTCCCATAAAGATTTCCAGCCTCAGAAACCCTATGCAGGGTTGCTATGAGTCGGAACTGACTCCATGGCACACCACCACCACCACCAGGAGCCCTTGGCTGGCATAAAGGGTGAAGTGCTTGACTGCTAACCAAAAGGCTGGCAGTTCAGACCCACCTAGAAATATCTTGGAAGAAAAGTCTGGAGAACTGCTTCTGAAAGGTCATAGCCTTGGAAACCCTATGGAGCAGTTTCACTCTGACACACACGAATCACAATTGATGACAATGAAATTATTTTTTTTTAAGTTTACTAACATCCTCTGCCTCCCTAAGGTGGCGCTCGGAGGTATAAATGGTGTTCCAGCACCTATTTTATCAAAGTGAAGTATTTTCTCTCTGTATCAGGAATGAGGTGTTTCTTTCTGTGGGTGTTTCTTAGATAAGAATTAGAGAAGAAATTGAAGTACAAAAGAATCACAAAGAAAAGTAACAGAGGCATAAGACTCTACTTCTCCAAATCACACAGGAAATCTTCTAATTCAATGAGGGTAGCACAATAACCTGGGAGGATAACCAGCATGTTACCAATATTCCCTTAAGTAGTAGTTACGCTGCTTACCAGAGGGGCTGCTCTTGTAGGCTCCAGGCTAGGTCTGGGAGCAGTTGAATACATATAATTAAACAGACGATCGATTTTTCGAAGTGGGACACCACCACCTTGGTCACTTATCTGCAATGTATAAAATGTTTAAAACAGTTTTAAGTAAATACATACTTTGTAGGAGACAATGACCTCATTAAATAAAGTACACACCAGATAACTCTGAACGACCCAATGAAATATGGCTCGTTTATGAATCATGAAGGAGTCTGGTAGGAAAAGTGCTGGACTGTTAAACTGCAAGATCAGCAGTGCAAACTCACCAGCCACTCTAAGGACCTTAAAGATGAGGCTTTCTGCTTCCAGAAAGACTTACAGCCTCAGAAACCCTATACAGGGTCACTAAGATTTGGAATCGCCTCCATGGCAATGGGGTTTTGTGACCCATGAAGTCTCAACCTTAGTTCCCTGCATAATGGAGTTCTAATGAGGTTGAAGGGGACAATGGCTGCTCAGTGGTAAGATTCTCGCCTTCCAGTCAGGAGACCCAGGTTCAATTCCTGGCCAATGCATATCATACACAGCCAGCACCCATCTGTCAGTGGAGGCTTGTGTGTTGCTATGATGCTGAACACGTTTCAGGGGAGCTTCCAGACTAAAATGCAGTAGGAAGAAAGGCCTGGTAATATACTTCTGAAAATCAGCCAATAAAAATTCAGTGGATGACAAGGGTTTGATGTACAGCTGGTCATAAGGATGACACAGTGTTTTGTTCCATTTTGTTCATGTCACCATGAGTTAGGGACCAAAATATGGCAACCAATAGAACAACAATGAAGCTGAAATGAGGTCATAAAAGTCAAGGATCTAGCATGATATTTTCAAATAAGACAGTCAATAAATAAAGATCAATTTTCTTACCTTGTCTCTAGTGCCTAGGCACTTATTAAATTAACTGGTAAGTATAAATGCAAATAAAGCCATCACCTTAATGGATAAGTCTTCTTTACCCAAAGTAACAAGGGTTTTCACAGCCGGGTAGCCTTCTTTGCTATCTTCATGCAATTCCACTGTTGCTCTCATTGAGTTCTAAAACGGTAAGACCTTTGTTCTCAGCATACTACTGACTCAATACAATTTTTAAAAAGAAGCGAACATCAGATTACTTACACTAACACACAATTCTTTCATGGAGGCAAATATTAGTTGCCTTTCTATGACAAGTTCCTCCCTCCAAAAAGCTTAGCTAAACATGTCTTAAGATCCAGGAAAAAATCCTGACACTTCATTTTATTTTTCATCTAGTTGTAGCCCCATCCGCCATGCTAAATATTTCTTTTTCTTTCATTCTTTTTGGTTTTGTTTTTTGTTTTTGCTTTAGGGTATTTAAATGATTCAACTCTACACGCGAGAGGGATGTTTTTTTATCACATGTAATGAGGCTGCAGAAGCTGATTTTTGCACTTTAAAAATCCTATTTACCAGTCTGCATTTATAGAGAGCACCTTTCCTCTAAAGACGGCAGAGAGACTGAAAAGATTCAGGCTTCCCATAAAAATTAATCATTTGGCTGAAAAAAAGAGTAGATGACATATCAGTTTAAAAGAAATTCAGAAAAAGCCACAGCTGTTGAGGAGAAAGTTCACAATTGAATGCCCAGCTCAACCTTAAAGTGTTACATCAGTAACATTATAATTTTTGGAAGCAAATCAGCATAACTGATTTTTCAGGTGCTCAATTTAGGGTTTTACACATTGGAAGAGATGAAATTTTAGTTCAAACATCTTGTGCCTGTAATACTGCTACTGCAAATGCCTTTAACTACTGGTTAACAAAGCAACAGCTTATGTTGTACAGTCTAAAGGGTCTTTCTTGTCTTTGTCCGGTTTTGGTCCAGCTCTTTCACGTGTCTCCTTTCTGCCTCTGTCAGTACACCTGAATTGATTCAAATTGTGGAAAGAGCTGGCAGTACCTGTCAGGACTAGAATAATTACGAATGCATCCACATGTTTAATGCTCAGTAGCATAAATATGCACAAATAGGTTTTTATTTTGATCTGGCTATCAACAATAAAGCCTTTTCCAGGTTTGAAAACTAAAAAGCATCTCTAATCTCATAACTGAAGAAAAAAACCAGTATGGATTTTACATAAAATCACTGAAGCACAATTATGTCTCAAAATCAATATGTACTAATATTCACAAAAACTATACTGTACACAGCAATTTTTCATCTCACAGTGTACAAATTATAAAACCCACAGGATATCAGAAATAGAATTTTTAAAATGGTTATGCAAAACCTTTTTCTTATGCTAATCTAATGAATCCATTATGCTCTGAATCAAAGTAATTTAAAATGAAGACTTCTTTCCATGTTTTTAAATTCCACTTACCTTGAACAACTCAAATAGCATGTGAAACAGATGTGAGGGCACATAAACTACCTGAATAGGTTTGTCTGGAGCTTTGGCTGAAAACAGAGACAAAACCATCAATGAATAAGGAGTCAAACTAGAAGTCACGGATGACTCTGACATTCCATTTCCCAAGTACATATATTAAAAAAACATAACAAAACAACTGTATAAAAGACTAAAGTTTCCACTGCTAAAGGCAGAGCTAAGAAAAAAAGCATATATATCTTAGAATCCAACAAAATTGGATGGAAATTCCACTTCCTTTACTGACCAGCTGTATGACATGATTCAGGACAAATTATACAACCTCTTTGAAAGTTAGGTTTCCTCCTAGGCAGAACTGGAATGCTATCACCTATGACATAATATATATATTCTAAGACTTATATTAGTTTACCCACGTGTCACTCAATGTTTCCCAAATTGGGGAGTGCTCTTGGCCACTGACTGCAGCGGGAGGCTTGGGGATTGTGGAGTCACAGGAGAAGAGGGGTGCAGCTTCTTGGTGAACTGGAGTAATCAGCAACATTACGATATTAAATTATTTATCAAGAAGGCACATTATAGAGCAGAATGTAAGGTTCATATAACTTTTCCTGTTAGCAACTAGCAAAGTCCCAGTGACCTCTGGTCCTTTGTCCTTGTATCAGAGATCCCCTGAGGAAAACCTGAGAAACACCAAGTTCCATGTCAAGCACTAAGAACAGCGTGGGGTATTGAGTAGGTGCTCGAAAGTTTAGTCCTTCCTCCTCCTCATGACCCGAAGTCACTTAGGAGATTGAAAGAAACTATATGAACTCTCTCAACTATAATGCACACATACCCACCCATGTTATAATTTCAACTTAACTACTTTCTTGACTAAAGTAATTCACAATAACATAGAGGTAATTTTGATACATACAGAGGTATGTTTGATACATACTGGAAACTGGCTTTATAATGTAGGGGACGAAATAGGTTTTAGAGAGGCTATGTCATTTGCTTACAATAGCAGAAGAGGTGCTGAAGCTGGGCATCTGAACCACGATCTGATCTTGTGGTTCTGAAGCCCAAACCTTCTGATGAGCAGCTATTTTAAAAATTATAAATCATATATGCAAATGGTTTAAATTTTTTAAAAGAAAAAAGCAAAAGTCTTTCTGCCCTTTCCCATTTCACCCCTCGGGCCCATACCCACTAAAGCATACACCTTTACTACTATTTATGCTTGAGCTCTTCTGGTTGATAATACTTACATTCTGCCCAGTAACCTCAATTAAGTACTTAGTGCTTTGCCTATAAGTTCTTTGAAAAATCATTCACGTTAGTATTGGTAATATGAGAATTAGGGAAATGCTGGTCACTGCACAGTGGTCACCACAGAGTCCCAGGACAACATCTCCTTTCCTATGAGTCTAATGGCAAGATTCATGTGTTATTAGAAACAGAATGTTCTAAGCTTTAAGGTAAAATGGATTCTCTTTATACTCCTCCAACTGCTTGAAATTATGCTAATCTTTTTAGATTTACTAATATTTGGACTGTGTCTTTCTTACAGAGTTTTGAAATTTTCCTAGAGTTTCTAAGTACCTCTCTGTAGTAGGTTGAATAGTGGCCCTCAGTACCTGTGAATATGACCTTATTTGGAAACAGTTTTTACAGAAGTAATTAAAGACTATCTAGTATTTAGAGTGGACCCTAAAATCAATGACATCTGTTCTTATAGGAGTCCTGGTGGGTTAATGCACTGGGCTGCAAAGTTGGTTGAACCACAAAGTCGGTGGTTCATGCTCACCAGCTGCTCCTCAGAAACCCTATACAGGGTCGTTATGGGTAGGAACTGACTCGATGGCACATCACAACAACAACAGCTGTCCTTATAAAAGAAAGCAGAGGGAGACATAGAGACACAGGTGAAGGCCATGTGAAGATGGAGCAAAGATCGGAACGACGGGTCTATAAGCCAAAGAACTAATGGGATGGAAGAGAGGCATGTAACAGTTTCTCCCTCAGAGCCTTCAGAAGCTAACCAACCAATCCTGAAGCTAACAGAGACTATTAAATGTCTATTGGTTTAAGCCATCCAAAACCCATGACTGTCCAGTTAATTCCAACTCTATGTGACAGAACAGAACTGCCCCCTAGGCTTCCTATCTTTTCTCCCATGGAGCCATTGGTGGGTGCTAACCCCAGATTTTTCCATTAGCAGCCGAGTGCTTAACCACTGCTATGCCAGTGCTCCTTGAAGCGACCAGTTTGTGGCAATTTGGCTGTCAGTCCTAAGAAACTAACACAACCTCCTTTTGGAAAGCTGGGACAGGAAACATGCTTTCTTCACAATATCACTAAGAGCATCCAGCTTCTTACTCTCTTGCATGGGTATACATGCCATTCTTTAAGATTTTTCCAATTAGAACCAATTGCTTTCTAGGCATGCTTCACAGTCATCTTGAAAATTTTGAACTGAAGTTCTAGAATGTTTTTCATTAATTCTTATTTCCAAATTATATATACTGACAAGTCAGGCAGGTAACTGTCTCAGAAAGACGTGCATGGGAGATTCATTTCTCATTCTTATGATTCCTTTGTTTGAAGGTTTGGCTAGAATTCTAATCATTTTCCCTCGGAATTAAAAGAAAATCCTCTGGCAATGATATAGCTGAGGTGACTTCATGCTGCTGGCTTTCTCCCGAGGTCTGCCATGACTTAAGAATAAAGAGCCCTCTTGATCATGAAAGGTAGCTGGGGTTCTACTGCACTCAGGGGCTCTCTCCTAAATGCAGCTCTGTATCCATGCTCCAGACGTTCCAACAGGCTCTAGGACGGACATGTAGTCTCTGACTAGAGGGTCCCCAGATGCTGCAATGAAGGGAACTTTACTTTGGTATACCAAAGCAACCCTCACATGAAAATCCTAGTCTTCCCAGGTACTTTTGAAGAGAGTATTTTTATTTTTACCCAGAGGAAATGTCTGTGGCTGGCTGTAGGCAGAGCACAGCCAGAGTCAACCAGCTCACCATCATCCCTCCTTAAGTGCTTCCTTAGACAAGTTCTCAATTAGTCCCAGCCTTTTGGCTCCACCTTCTTATTTCAGTCCTTGGGACCTCCCAGTCCTGCTCCCGGAGTCCCTCTGCAGTTTGGTGGTGGTGGTAAGTGCTGTTGAGCCAGTCCTGACTCACAGCAATACTGTATAGGGTTTCTGGGGAGTGGTTGGTGGGTTTGAACCACCAACCTTGTGGTTAGCAGTCCAGTGCTTGTCCTGCAGCAATGCACCATAATGCCACAGTTTAAACTTTGGCAAATCAAGTGTCATTTCTGCTGTAGCCTCCCCTTTGTGGCTTCTTCTACATTGTCCCAAGAATCAGACTACTTCCATCTGGTGACCATCTCTCAGGAGCTGGGAATGGTGGCCCACCGATGAGGTCTTCCCCTAATTCCTCCTTTTCCTCTGCTGGCTATCTTCCTCTTCCTTTAATATGATTTTCACAGGGCCTGAAGAGCATGCTGAGTACAGAGTCTATTTTGTACCCACCAACTTCTGAAGTCAAATTTTTCACTCCATAGTTCAGGGAAAAACTAATGTTAAAGTATCTCTTATCGGTTTTTTTTTTTTTTTTTTTTTAAATTCAACATTTTCTAGAAGGCATTCGAAGGCTCAATTACATACACATTTCTTTGGGAACATTATAGCTTAGATTTTCTTGCATTCCTTTTTAAGACCATGACAAATGTTTTTGTCCATGAATTTTCTCTAATCCTGGGCACAGTGGCTGTTAAGTAGTAGACCCTTAATGGGTGTTTGTTTACTTTCTAAAGCTAGACATACATGGGATGTGAATTTTCTATCTAAGGCCACATTTTAAAAAGTCAATGGAAAAATCGTTCAGGTTTTTATGCTTATGACTCAATAAACAATAGTCTCTACTTTGTGCGGAGTCCTGGGTTAATGCGCCAGACTGCAAAGCCGTTTGAACTGCAAGGTCGGCAGTTCAAGCTCACCAGCTGCTCCTCAGAAACCCTATTCAGGGTCGCTATGGGTTGGAACCGACTCAATGGTACTTAACAACAACAACAACAACTTTGTGTAGTCAAGCTACAATATCATTAGTTGAAGTTCTCCTATTAAGAATAAAAAGGAAAAAATGAAGATAAAACAGTAAAAATGCACTTAAGATTTAAGGTGGCTGTGTACTTAAAGATGGCCAATCAATTCCCAAAGACTGTTAGAGATGCCATTTAGTGTGGCTCACACAGGCCTGAATCAAGTTCAGAGTCTGGCATTTAATGGATGTAGTAATAGTTACTTAACCCCTCTGGATCTCAAATGCAATCAAGATGCATTTATAATTATTGGTGATTGGAATGTGAAGGTTGGAAACAAAGAGGAAACATCACTAGTTGGGAAATATGACCTTGGTGATAGAGATGATGCTGGAGATCAGATGAAAAACTTTTCAAGACCAGTGACTTATTTATTGCAAATACCTTTTTTAAACAACATAAAAGGTGACTTTTATACATATGGACCTCGCCCGGATAGGAGACACAGGAATCACACTGATTACATCTGTGACAAGACACAGTGGAAAAGCTCATGAGCCAGTGGTTGACAGTGGAACAGATCATCAACTGCCCATATGCAAGTTCAGGCTGAAGCTGAAGAAAATTTTTTAAAAAAATCCATGAGAACCAAAATATGACCTTGAACGTATCTCACCTGAATTTAGAGACCATCTCAAGAACAGATTTGATGTATTAGACACGAATGACCTAAGACCAGAAGAGCGGTAGGATGACATCAAGAACATACAGGAAGAAAACAAATGGTCATTACACAGACAGGAAAGAAAGAAAACACCAAAATGGGTATCAGAAGAGACTTTGAAATTTGCTCTCCAGTGTAGAGATGCTAAAGCAAATAGAAGAAATGAGGAAGTCAGAGAGGTGAATAGAAATTTTAAAATGGCAACTTGAAAAGAAAAAGTCAAGTATTATAAATGATTGTGCAGAAACCTGGAGTTACAAAACCCAAAGGGAAGAATATGCTCAACATTTCTCAAGCTGAAAGATCTGAAGAAAAAAAAAAAAAAAATCCAAGCCTTTATTTGTAATATTGAAGGATTCCATGGACAAAATATTGAATGATGCAGAAATCATCAAAAGAAGATGGAAGGAATACACAATCACTGTACCAAAAAGAATTTGCTGATTTTCAACCAATTATACTGAAGGAAGAAATCAAAGTTGCACTGAAGGTATTGGTGAAAAACAAGGAAGGCTACAGGAATTGATGGAATACAAATTGAAATCTTTCAACAAACTGATACAGCACTGAAGGCACTTACTCATCTATACCAAGAAATGTGGAAGAGAGCTATCTAGACAACTGATTGGAAGAGATCCATATTCCAGAGAGGTGACTCATTGAAATGTGGATATCATCAAACAATATAATTAATATACATGGAAAATTTAGCTAAAGACAATTCAAAAAAGGCTGCAACAGTGTATCTACAGAGAACTGCCAGAAATTCAAGCCAGATGCAGAAGAGTACATGGGACGAAGGATATCATTACTGGTGTCAGAAAGATCATGATTGAAAGCAGAGAGTATCAGAAAGGTATCTATTTACTTGTGCTTTATTGGTATGCAAAGGCTTTTGATTGTGTGGATCATGGCAAACTATGGATAACCCTGCAAAGAATGAGTATACCAGAACACTTAATTGTTCTCATGAGAAACCTGTACTTAGACCAAGAGGCAGTCGACCAGAATAAGGGGATACTATATATGTTTCGTTCTGCTGTGCATGAGGTCGCCATGAGTTGGTACCGACTCGATGGCACCTAACAACAGCAATATGTGGTTTAAAATCAGGAAAGGTGTGCATTAGAGTTGCATTCTTTTATCATACTTATTCAATTTGTATGATGAGCAAATAATCTGAGAAGCTGGATTATATGAAGAAGAATGTGGCATCAGGATAAGAGGAAGACTCATTAACAACCTGTACTATGCAGATGATACAACCTTACTTGCTGAAAGTGAAGTGGACTTAGAAGACTGATGAAGATCAAGACCCACAGCCTTCACTATGGATTATACCTCGATGTAAAGAAAGCAAAATCCTCACGACCAAACCAGTAAATAACATCAAGGTAAATGGAGAAAAGATTAAGTTGTCACAGACTTCATTTTGCTTGGATCTACAATCAACACTCATGGAAGTAGCAGCCAAGAAAGCAAACGATGTATTGCATTAGGCAAATCTGCTACACAAGACTTATTTTAAGTGCTCAAGAGCAAAGATTAACTTAAGGACTAAGGAAGGTGTGTCTGACCCAAGCCATGGTATTTTTCAAGAGCCTCATATAGATGTGACAGTTGGACAATGAATAAGGAAGACTAGACGAATTGATGCATTTGAGTTATGAAGATGGAGAAGAATATTACAAGTATTTGTATTAGAAGAAGTACAGCCAGAATGCTCCTTAGAAGCCAGGATAGTGAGACTTCATCTGCCACACTTTAGACATGTTATCAGGAGGGACCAGTCCCTGGAGAAGGACATCATGGTTGGTAAAGTGGAGGGTCAGCGAACAAGAGGATGCACCCCACGGAGATGGACTGGCATAGTGTCAGGAGCAATGGGCTCTACTGTAACAACAATCGTAAGGATGGTACAAGACCAGGCAGAATTTCATTCTGTTGTGTCCACAAAGTTGCTATGAGTTGGAACTGACTCAATGACACCTAAAAACAACATCCCCATACATTAAATACTCCTCCAAAGCATTATTTTGAATGGCTGCATAGTATTCTAACTTGAGTGTATCATAATTTAAATAATCCTCTATTGTGGGAAACTTGGGTGGTCTTCTAGTTTTTCTCTATAAGACAGCCAGTGTGATCATCATTCTCACACATGGTGGTGATGGTTAGGTGTCATGGAGTTGGTTTCGACTCACAGTGACCCTGCATAGGGGTTCTGAGGCTGTATATCTTTACGGAAGCAGAAAACCTCATCTTTCTCCCATGGAACCTCTGGTAGTTTCGAACTGCTGATCTTGAGGTTCGCAGCCCAACTCATAACCACTGTGCCACTAGAGCTCCTTATATAAATGTCTTTAAGTCTCTCTTGTCGCATAATAAATTTTTTGAAGTTCATAATCAAATAATATGATCATTGTTAATTTACTAGAACAAAGAGAAAGAGCTTTGTTAATAGTTTTTAGAAAGGCTGTCTAATTTAAATTTATGCCAGAAATGTATGTATATCAGTAAGAGAGTATTTTTCTGGGTACCAATTCAATTAAAATATTTTAATCACTGACATTATGAAAGATAAAAATGGCATTTCTCTGTGAGTTTTTCTGTACTTCCTTGATTAGAAAAACTAAACAATTTTCCATATGTTTACTGACTTTGCATTTATTATTTTGAGAAAAGTTTTTTTGTTGTTTTTAACCATTGTGCATTTTCTACCTTGATTACTCTTGTTCCAAGAACTTTGGGTTCTAATGCATTACAAATTCCTACACAAGAACTCCTTACAATAATACATACATAATAGATACAGTTTTTAAAAGACATAAAATGTTAAAAAGCAGCATGATTTTAGGACCTCGTTAAATATAGAACAGGTATAATCAGTTCTTAAGGCAACATTTAAGGTTAAAATTATCTTTTTTTTACCATTGAATTCTTCAACTTCCAGCTCTGGAGCTACCAAGTAATACTGTTCACACAGCATCTTGGCTGTTTCATATGCATCTACAAAGAAAGAAAAAAGTTTAGCTTGAAATTGTTTTTTAATTTAAAAATAATAATGTAGTCACTAAAACACAGTCACAAAACCCCAAAACCAAATCCGTTGCCGTGGAGTTGACTCAGACTCACAGAGGTTCTTTAAGGCAGAGTAAAACCGCCTCATAGTTTCCCAGGTAAGAAACCATTATGGAATGGAAGCGCTTCCTCATCTTTCTCCTGTGGGCCATCACGTGAACTCAAATCACCAACCTTTTGATTAGCAGCCAAACACTCAATCGCTGTGCACAAACATGTACTTATCATATATAAAACAGTTTAATAGAGGAAACACAGAAAGACCACTTCTAAATTAAGACCTTAAAATTAAAACCTTTTTTTTTTGGGGGGGGGAGGGGGACTTTAATAGAATTACTATGACTACACCAAATTTTTCCTTACTCTGAATTTTTAATGACCACAATACTGTCTCAATATTAAAATCCTGGATTGATAACAATATACCCAAGTTAAACCCACTGTCACCATGTCATTGCTGCCTCCCAGAGGCCCTGTACGGTGAGTAGAACTGCTCTTTATGGTTTGAATTGTTGACCTTTCCGTTAGTAGCCCAATGCTCAATTCACTGCATCATCAGAGCTCCTTAACATGCATACAGCTAACTCTATGACAAGTTTGTAGTCCTGAGGTAGCACTTTAGGGTAAGCACTGGACTACTTACCACAAGGACAGTGGTTCAAACTCACTAGTCGCTATTTGGAAACCCTATACAGAGTCACTGTAAGTCAAAACCAACTTGACGACGCATAACAACTTAACAATGTCAAGTGTACATTTAGTTTTAAATACTCCAAAAAATTTTTTTTCATGAAAAATCTATGAACTCAAGACTATTTCTGAACACCTGGAAACTACTAAATAATAGCAAAAAAGGTATTTGTTGTAATTTTTAAAATAATTTTTTAAAAAATGCCAAGTCTTAGGATTTGCCAGAATTATCTGTAAACTAATTATCAGTAAATATTTGCTGAGTGAATGAGTTTCCATGAGCCACACATTATTATATATAACACAAGTTATTATAGAAAACATTGTATCTACTTCTCACTTGCTGACTATCTTGTTATCTGACATTTCACATTTCATAGTAAAAAACTACTATCCGACTATTTCCAAGAGATTTGGAAATTAATGCTGTACATGTGGCAGCAGTGAATCCCAGGGTGCAAGGGGGGAGTAGTGCTGGCTGTGGTGTGTCATGTGTCATCTCGGCTGGGCCAAGATTCTCAGTGGTTTCGCAGTCACGGAAAGGTGATGGGTTGGGGCTATTATTTATCAAAGTACAAGGAGCAACGCTGTGCCTGTGAAGATGATCATTAAATATTCCTTGGTTTGAGAAATTTAAAACCTTTTGATAATTAACATTTAAAAAACACCTTTGTTGTTAAGCGCTGTCGAGTCAGTTCAGACCCATAGCGACCCTTTCTAGGGTTTCCAAGGAGCCACTGGTGAGATTAAACCAACAACCTTGCAGTTCAAATGGTTTTGCATTCTGGCGCATTAACCCACAGCGCCACACCTTTGGAGAGATATAATCCACATGAATTATATAAAGTGTACAAGTCAAGGTTTTTAGTATATTTGCAGAGTTGAACATCCATCACCACAGTAAATGTTTTTTCTGTAAAAGGAAGCCTTGTTGTTCCCATTTGGCCCATGGTTTGGGAGAGGGGGGTCCAGGATGGTGTCAATGCTGCCTCTGAGGCTGGAGGGAGGGGTGCACGCAGAAGGTCTGAGGACGGCAAGGGGAGGCAGAGGCCTTCACAGGTTGCTGGGCACGCAATGTTACAGGGTGAACCCTCTTGAAGAGATACTGCCTAGCCCCACTTGGGAGCTGGCCAGCCTGTGGAGGTTGGTCTCCTCATAGAGAAAATGTTTCTCCAGAAAGTCATCGAGGTGGGGGGTCTGTGTGTACAGATCCAGAAGGGACTGGTTCAGGTTCTTCTCCAGGAGCAGGGAAGCTTCCATGGAGTCCAAGGTTCTATCCCACTCATCTTAGGGGAAGCGTCTGCAAGTCCTGGAAGAGGACACAGTTGCAGTGCTGGGTTTGCAGCTTCAAGAGACTCCTGGGCTTCTCGCTCGCCAGCTTGCAGAAGAAGTGTTCCTTCCAAGGCTACACTGCTGCGATCGAAACAGAAACCCGGAAAGAGGTATGTGCAAAGAGGCCCAAAGATGCAGGTTGACACAGTCTTCACCTCAGCAGAATAACTCTATAGATCTGAGAGCTCATGGTTGATCAAGGATTTGGAGCTAACCACTAAGTAGAGTATTTAGTTGGTCCTGGTAACAGGGGGTGGCCAAGACGATGGTCCTAATGGTTGGACCTGGAGAGGAGGTTAGAGGGTGGTCCAAGGCTGGAGGTGGGGAGTCCTGGCATCTGCTTTGTCCAAACACTGTTGAAGCAAGAGTCAGATCCATGGAACCACTGGGCAAACTTCACCACCACAATCAATTTTACATTTTCAGCACTTCAAAAAGAAGTCCCATGCACATTAACAATCATTACCCACCAACCCCCACTTCTAGTTCTTGGCAACCACGGATCTACTATGTGTATACAGATTTCCAGTTCTGGGCATTTCATATAAATGGAATCATTGAATGTGTGGCTTTTTGAGTCAGGCTTCTTATAATATCTGTGTAATATTTTTGAGGTTCATTTATATTGTAGCATGCATCAGTACTTCATTTCCTTTAATCATTGAATAATAGTCTCTTATACAGATAAGCTGCATTTTGTTTATCCATTGATTAGCCGATGAACATTTGGGTTGTTTCTACTCTTTGGCTATTATGAATAATGATAGCTGCTATGAATATTCATGTACAAGTTTTTGTATGAACACATATTTTCATTTCTCTTGGGAAATAGAGTGGAACTGCTGGGTCATATGGTAACTCTATATGTTTAACTGAAGAATTGCCAGACAGTTTTCCAAAGGAAGATTTTTTAAGTTTCACCTTTGCACTCTCTATAGATCAGGCATCAGATTACTATTAAAAGCTGGATGGATACATTTGCAATTTTCTCAAGTTGGTATCAGTTCTTTGCAGACAGCCTTGTGTTTCTTTCATGTTCCTTACATTAATACTATGCATGAAAGTAAACACTTAAGATTCAAGAGGCAAGTGAAGGAGGAAAGGAAGGGAAGAAAAAAGGGAAAATTTAAATTCTATAAAATTTAAATGTGTTAATATTTGGCATTATCAAGCTAAACTAATACAAAGATAAGATTAGATTATATTCAGACTTTAAGTATTGGCTTGTTAACCTTACAATATTACCAAATTAAAATTTTATATGTTGTCTGACCTCAGAGTAAAAATTCTCATTATTTTATTAAACTGTCAGAATTAAGTCACTATAAAATAGAAGCACAGATAGGGATATTAGAATGACTCTTTGACCAGATGATTTAATTGTTGTTAAGTGCCATTGAGTGGATTCTGACCCATAGTGACCCTGTATAGGAGTTCTGAGGAGCTGCTGGTGGATTTGAACTGCCAACCCTGCAATTAGCAGTCCACTGCTTATCCTACAGCGCCACACTAAGGCCCTAGATGATTCGATGAGGGGCAGTAAAAAGGAAAATGACAGTAAGAGGAGGGAAAAGAATTGATCAATGTGGAAGCAGAGAGTAAATTAGGACTGAATTTAAACCCTAAACAAGACAGTAAAAATTTTAAATTATACTAAATATACAAGTTTTTTCTAGGTAATAATAAGCCTCATCAAATATCTGTACAACACTTTTTTTAAAGGAAAAAATAAAAATCCCGAGCCTCGCTCTTTTTCCTTCAGCTACACCGCCAAACAATGCTACATCTCCACCTAGTGACATGACAGCACAAAGCTGGCCGAGCACTTCCAAGGCCACCTTACTTATATCAGCAAATGCTAACTAACATCTTTATGCTTAAACACTGCGTTCCTATTCACATTCATCAGATAACTGAGCAATACCCCACTAAATGTGGTATTCCTCATGGTGTTACTTTGCCCAGTAACATGAGATTTTGATAGAATTGTTAAGAAAAAGCACTGTATAAATATGAAATGTGGAGGATGGTGGAGACAAGACAGAAGCAGCCAACTCAAAGATCCAGTATGAATGCTAAAAAAAAACACGAATGAGATTTTTTAAACATCACTATAAATTACACTGTGTCAATGCTGCAATTAAAAATTACATTATGATCCTTGAAACCTTTCAGCGATTCAGAGTAGACTCACATATCCCAAAGTACACTCACATATACCAGCCAGTTAAAAACTCTGGAAATAGTAATAGTAAAGTCTATAGTCCTATAGGAGCTTTGGTAGCGCAGTAGTTACGAGTTGGGCTACTAATCTCACGGTTAGCAGTTCGAAACTACCAGCCATTCCTCAGGAGAAAGATGAGGCTTTCTGCTCCTGTCAAGATTTACAGCCTCGGAAACACAACACAGGGTTGCCATGAGTCGGAACCTACTCTATGGCACATTAGCACCAACCACCACCACCGCAGTCCTATAGTTTCTGATCTATAAATTCCCATTGTATGTCATAATGCCTTGGACACAATACACTGTCTTTCTATCTAAAACCTGTACTGAGTGGGAACCACCAAGATTTTTTAAGCAGTAGACCCTCCCCTCACCTTTCAAGCCAAAGCAAACTGGGAAAGTGGGGAAGGAGAGCCAGAACATAGAAGTACAACCAATCTATTATAGGTTATCCACAACCCTAAAACTTGTGGTCATGGGCAAAAGATGAGCTAACTGAATTCATTTTAGGGGAATTTAGAATTAAGACACTCAGGATAATCAGGCAGGGAAGAAGCCAAAACGACACGCTGAGAGGGACTACAATCTAGGAAGGACTGAAGGAGGGCCCATCATGGCCATCACCAAGCTACAGCAGAGCAGGGCAGCCTACGGAGATGGGGAAATGGAGTGGGCGCAAGGAGGCAGAGAGACCATGACTTGGTAATTACAGTTGCAAAGAAATGCAGAAAACAATCTTGTGTTCCATTTCTCAATCCCAGTGTCTATAAACACCAACTGTAAAGTGACCCCTGTCCTTGGATTACCATATGACCCTTAGATAAATTTGTGTCTTGAGTTACTGCAAGTGGGTCTCTGTTACTTACAACCTGAAGAGCCATAAGTGAGAGCAGAAGATGTTATTTCTGCACTGGAATAATGACACACTCTCAGGATACCATTTGTATGCTATTATGCTAAACAATAATAGCACACATGAACTACACAGGCGGGCTAACATTGCTGTGAGAACTGACTTCTGTAACAACTATTTAAGTTTGTACCTTTAAAATGATCTTACCAGAGGATTTTCCATTTTGCTTCCTGGTTTCTTACAAAGAAAGGAGAGGAAAGGGTCACAATGGAAGGCGCCTCCCCGAAGATAATAGGAACTGTTCTACAACACTAATCCCAGCATTGACTCCCATGAGTCTATAATTTGCAGATGTGTAAAGGGAGGCATTAAAGTGCTAAATAAGCATCAAGGAGGCATGCTTCAGGGTTCTGCACATTCAATTAATGTTATGTAAGATGCACCCATTTTCACACATTTATACAACTGTCTAGTTCAAAATAAAAATATTGTTCCTATGCTTCCTCATAAAAGTTTTTCCATAGTGTCTCAAGAGATCTAAGTATGAGATCACTGTTAATTCATTTTGGCTTATTTGGGTGGTAACACACACATATACACACCCACACAGGTCATATGGTTTGGGCATGTGACTTTGTAGAAACCAGACAGAATCTTCACTTGAGAAAATAGTTAAGTGGTCATTAAATTTTAGAACTCACGCCTCTCTCTACATCAAGCTTCCTAAAACAAAAGGAAAGAAAACATTGTTAGATACATAGATGCTGGGTTAGAAGACTAAGGAAACTCAGAGAACTTCGGGAGAAGGTAAAGAGTCAGTGTAAAAGGACCAACTGCTGTAAAAAGGGAGAGGGGGCAGTAAGGCACCACTAGTGAAGCAGACCTGGAGAGCCGTTTCTCCTTGTCCTCAGCCACATTCAGGGAGATTGCTGAGTACAGCTGGTGAGTGAGGCCTGGGCCTTTTGAGAGACTTTCCGATTACCCCCTGTCTTAGTTATTTAATGCTGATCTAACAGAAATATTGGTGGCTTTAACAAAGAATTTTTGCTGTTTTCTGCTGTTGAGTCCCTTCTGAGCCTTAGCAACCCTGCAGAGGATTTCCAAGGAGCAAATGGTGGGTTTGAACTGCTAACCTTGTGGTTAGAAGTTCAGTGCTTATCCTACAGCATTACACCAGGACTCTTAAATAGTTTGTTGTTGTTAAGTGCCATCAAGTTGGTTCTGACTCATAATGACCCTGTACAGGGTTTCCAAGGAGTCGCTAATGAGTTTGAACCACTGACCTTACGGTTCAAAATGACTTGCGGTCCAGTGCTTCTCAGGAGGCTAGAAATCTGAAGTCAGGGTGTTAGTTCTAGCGGAAGGCTCTCTCTCTGTGTTGACTCTGGGGGAAGGTCACTGTGGTCATTCAGCTGTTTCTTGGTTCCTTGGAGGTTTCATGTGGTTCTTCCCCATCTCTACTTGCTTGTTTCTTTGCTTAACCTGGTCTTTTAGATCTCAAAGGAGAATGCCACAGGACACACCCTACACCAATACTGCTTCCTTCCCATATCAAAGACAACCCATTCCCGAGAGCCAAAATGCAGTGTAGTCAGAAGCTTCATAAAGTGCCCCTTATGACAAAGATCCTAGAAAACAAGTGCATAAGATATATTTAGATAACAGCTTTGGAATCCTGAATATCAAAAGCAAGGTGGAAGAATTGGGCTGAGAGCCAAATGACACCGCAAGCTATAATCACTGCTGCCCTGCCAGCCAAAACTGCACAGCACAGCCATACTGAGACAAAACAAGCAGTGTTCCCAGCTGAAGGCCAGGCAGGAGTGATCACCCACGTCCAGAACCAGGCAGGAGTGGTTCCTGCCCTGAGAAAGTTCAACACACATACTTCACCCACCATACTACCTTAGCCCCTGCAACATGCTACAGGCCCACAGAGCTGCAGTGTCTCTCAGCCCCCCTCACCTAGCTTCCCTGTTGGTACCTGATCATTGTCTGGCAGTACTCACCACCACCATGACACCTGAGCCAGGGACTTCACAAACTGGCAGCATTCATCCCTTTACTCAGTTATTCATGCTGGGGACTCATGAATGGTGGCACCCTCCTCTGTCTGGCCACCAATGCTGTGGGCTCCCAAAATAAGTGGTGCCTACAGTCCATGAGAGGCAAAATATGGCCTTGAGTATATCCCACCTGAATTTAGGGATCATCTGAAGATCAGATTTGATACATTAAACACTAAAGACTGAAGACCAGAAGAATTGTGGGATGACATCAAGAACATCATACAGGTAGAAAACAAAAAGTCATTAAGAAGACAAGAAAGAAGGAAAAGGTCAAAATGGATGTCAGAAGAGACACTGAAACATGCTCTCCAGTGTACAGATGCTAAAGCAAATGGAAGAAATGAGGAGGTCCAAAGGTTGAACAGAAAATTTCAAAGATCAGCTCGAGAAGATAAAGTCAAATATTACAACAAATGTGCAGAGATCTGGAGTCAGAAAAGCAATGATGCTGATGTTCGATGGATATTGGCTGAAAGCAGAGAATATCAGAAAGATGTTTACTAATGCTTTACAGACTACACAAAGGCTTTTGATTGTGTGCATCATGACAAGCTATGGACCATATTGTTAAGTATGAGTATTCCGGAACACTTAATTGTGCTCATGAGGAATCTGTACCTGGAGCAAGAAGCAGTTGTTTGAACAAAACATGGGAACACTGAATGGTTTAAAATTTGAATTACCATACTTATTCAACCTGTATATGGAGCAAATAATCTGAGAAGCTGGGTATATGAAGAAAAACGTGGCATCAGGATTGGAGGAAG
>NW_006408536.1:8512372-8536625 GCF_000296735.1 Chrysochloris asiatica
AAAAAAAAAGAAAAAAAAAGAAATCAAATGGCTTATAGCATTAGGCAAATATGCTGCACAAGACCTTTTTACAGTGTTGAAGAGCAAAGATCTCAGCTTGAAGACTGACCCAAGCCATGGTATTTTCAATAACCTCAAATGCATGGGAAAGCTGGACAGTGAATAAGGAAGACTGTAGAAGAATTGATGATTTTGAGTTATGGTGTTGGAGGAGAATATTGAAAGTGCCATGGGCTTCCAAAAGAACATACAGATCTGTGTTGGAAGAAGTGCAGCCAGCGTGCTCCTTGGAGGCCAGGATGGCCAAACTTCATCTCTCATACTTCAAACATATTGTCAGGAGGGACCAGTTGGTGGAGAAGGATATCATGTTTGGTAAGGTGGAGGGTGAGAGAAAAAGAAGAAGACCTCCAATGAGATGAATTGGCAAAGTGGCAGCATCAATGGGCTCAAGTGTGGCAACGGTAGTGGGGTTGGCCCAGGATTGGACAGTGTTTCGTTCTGCTGTCATAGGGTCGCTATGAGTTGGTACTGACTCGATGGCACCTAACAACAACAACTCCTACACCAAACACTGGAACCTGGGGCCCATAGATCAGTGGTGCCTGCTGCTCTACCTATACCACTTATACCTGGGACCTGAGGATCAGTGGCACACCCTCTCGTGTCATGCTCTAGCAGACAAGATGCATGCTCCTAGTGGGAAGCTGTAAACTGGTGGCATCCTCCTTGCTTCGCCCCCATGCCATCCCTACCTGCAACTAGAGAGTCGTGCCCACTCGGACCACCTCCGTGCAGCTCTGCTTACCAGAGACAGTCAGTGAGTTTCCATAGTATCTACTTCATGGCTGATGACCCAAGCACTCTCGTCCAAACCACCTAACAACCCGCAGTGTGTATGCACAACACCCAACCCAGTGACCAGTGATAATACTACTCGTACCCATGCTGGACAGACATCTCCTCATCAGCAATGCCAGCTATACCCTGAGCCACCTTGCAAGATCAGCAAAGACCCTCCTCCCATACCCAGCCACTACCTTAACTACTCAGACACAAATGGTGAGAGCTTCAGTGTGGCCAAACTAGCAACCAGAGTAGCATGCATGTCCTGCCAACTCAGATATATCAAAACAAAACAGAAAATTAGGAATGCAGCAACCAAACATACAATAAATACATAAAAATTGCACCTTAATGCCTCAGAGATAACAGACAATATCAAATAACATAAAGAAGCCAGACAAGATGACACTGGCAAGCGACCAAAATAAAGAGCCAGGAAACCTGTGAAAGAAAAAAATTAAATTTCCTGATAAGGAATTCAAAAGGCTAATTACATAGGTTTCTCCAAGAGATCAAGAAAAACAGAAAGAAGAAAATTTTTTTCAAGAAAACAATATAAGACAAAAGGACAAAACAGATAATGAGAAACCATGAAAAATAGCAACTAGAAATCCAAAAGATTTAACAATAAAATTTCAGAAATAGACAACTGAATTGGATGATACAGAAGCAAAACGGAATCAATTTAAGATAGGTAATAAGAATTCCAGAACAGGAGGGGGCAACCTCTGCCCCCGCAAGATTTTTTTTGCCAGAATTGTCAAACATTTGAAAAATCTTTGAAAACTTCCCCAGTATCATCAAGATCAATATCATGAGAAGATATCCATCCAAGAAGCTCAATGAATCCCATCAATCCATCCAAGAAGCTAAAGGACCCCACACAGGATAGATCCCAAA
This sequence comes from Chrysochloris asiatica, assembly GCF_000296735.1. NCBI lineage: Eukaryota > Metazoa > Chordata > Mammalia > Afrosoricida > Chrysochloridae > Chrysochloris > Chrysochloris asiatica. The sequence goes on from NW_006408536.1 coordinate 8,514,119, forward strand.
AGAAAGTCACCAAGACATATTATAATCAAACTTGAAAAAACTAAAGACAAAGAAGACTCCTGAGAGCAGCTTGGGAAAAATGAAAAGTCATTTATAAGGGGGAAACCAATAAGATTAAGCTCTGATTATAAGACAGAAACCATACAGGTAAGTAGGCAATGGGATAACATATATAAAACTATGAGAGAAAAAAATAGTCAAACAAGAATTATACATCTAGTAAGATTGTCTCTCAAAGAAGATGGAAAAATTACAACATTTCCAGATAAGCAGAAATTAAGGAAATTTGTAAAAACCAGGCCAATCTTATAAGAAATATTAAAGGGAATCTTTTGGACAGAGAACCAACAACATTAGATGCCAAATTAGATAAAGGATTCTGAAAAATAAAACAAAGCTAAAAGACTGAAAACAGGGAATCAGAGATGTCAATCTGGTTGATGACGACACTGTCAAAACAAAAGGAGAAAACATAAAAACGTAGTTATAGAGCTTGCATATGGATAAGTCAAGGCAATACTAAGAAATAAAACATGGCTTTAAACTTAGGGAGATAAAAGTAAATTTCAACATAACCACAAAGAAAGTTAACAAACTTCTTCATCAAAATAAAAAAAAACCAAAAACATAAACATTCAGTAAACACAAAATTAAAAACAGCAAAAGAGACAAAAAAAAAAACCAAAAAACACCCACAAACAAAAAGAACTCAGAACAAAAAATTAAGTGGGACAAAGAAACTGTCAATACCATAGCATGACAGCAGTAAACATATACCTACCAATAGTCACACTGAGTGTAAATGGCTTAAATACACCAGTAAAGAGACAGTGTCAGGAAGGACAAAAACAAAACAAAATTTAAAACAAAACAAAAACACCAATCAACATGCTGTCTAAAAGTTAAACACCTTAGTAAAAAAAACAAAAAAAACAAAAAACACAAATGAACTAAAACTCAAAGTGCAGGAAAAAATATACTAAGCAAACAATAACCAAAAAAAGAACAGAAACAGGAATATTAATGCCTGATAAAATAGACTTTAAGGCAAAATTCACCATAAAAGATAAGGAAGGACATTATATGAGGGTAAGTCAATAAGTATTGCTACTAGGGTTCCAGTTCATATATGCTCAAGTTTTATTCAAACAAAACCCATGTAAACTTGTCTTTGAAATCAGTGGATGGTTGCAGACTAATTATCTTGATAATACACTTGTCTAAGTCTTATTAGGGTGTCTTCAAAAAAAGGTTCAATCAAAACAGTGGCTTCTGAGGGCATCTGCTGGGCCTGCCAAATTTAAAGCACAGACATCAGCTCAGAAAATTATGGTAGCTGTTTTTTTGGGGTGCTCCAAAGGGGTCATCTTGATAGATTTTCTTGAAGGACACAGTACGATTATGGGAGTTTATTATGAAAAAGTTTTCAGAAAACTGAAACCTGCATGGGTGAGAATAAGGCCAGGAAAATTGCAATGAGGATTTTTTTTTTTCCATCACAACAATGCACATAAGTGATCAGTCTTTGAAGGTAGCAAAGGTTGCCCTATAGATCCTCTTTGTTGTTGGTGGTGAGTCAGTTCCGACCCATAGCGACCCTGTCTGTATGGGGTTTCAAAGGAGCAGCTGGTGAGCTTGAACCGCCAACCTTGCAGTTCAAATGGCTTTGCAGTCTGGCGCATTAACCCACAGTGCCACACCAGGATTTCATTTAGGTTCTCATTAGGAAACCTTTTACCTCATCCACCTTCTAGCCCTTGATCTTTTCCCTTCAGACATCTTTTTGTTATTAAAACTCGAGGAGTATTTAAACAGAACATGATTTGAGTCACTTAAGGATGCTCAAATTGCTGTTTTGACATGGTGTAAATCACAGTGCAGAATTCCTCTGGGAAGGGTTAGAAACATGAAAGCACCCCCTTCAGAAGTATATCGACATAAATAGAGAAAAAAAGTGTTAAGAAACAGTAGCTTCATATTTTGATATTCCTTATTGAGAGAGATTTCTATGATTCTGTAGTAATACCTTTTGACTTGCTCTCATATAATGATTAAAGTGCTAATCCACCAAGAGGGCATAACTATAATAAATATATATGCACCCAGACAGGGCTTCAAAATGCTTGAAACAATCTCTAACAGCATTAAAAAGCAAAACAGACTGGTCCACATAATAATAGCATGAGATTTCAACAAACGACTTTCAGTGAAGGACAGAACTAGAAAGAAACTCAAAGAAAGATACAGAAGATCTAAATGTCACAATCAACCAACTTGACCTTGTTGTTGTTGTTGTTGTTGCTGTAAGTGCCGTCGAGTCGGTTCCAACCCACAGCGACCCTGTATAGGGTTTCCAAGGAGTGACTGGTGAGCTTGAACCACTGACCCTGCAGTTCAAACTGACTTTGTAGTACAGCGCATTAACCCACAGCATCACACCAGGACTCCACTTGACCTTGTAGACATATACATAACACTACATCCAACAGCAGTAAAGCACACATTCTTTTCCAATGCATATGGATCATTCTAAGGAATAGACTACATCTTAGATCACAAAGCATGTCTCCATAAAATCCAAAACATCAAAATAATGCAAAGCATTTTCTATTATCATAATGCTATACAAGAGTAAATCAGTAATAGGAAGAATTAGGGGGAAAATGAAATCATTACAAATGCACCATACCTTGCTTAAAAACCACTGGGTAATGGAAGAATTCAAAGATGAAATAAAAAATTTCTAGAATCTAATGAGAATGAAAACACAACATACTAAAACCTTAAAGACACATCATAAACAGTGCTTAGAGATCAATTTATAGCAATAAACACACATACCAAAAAGGAAGGGTCAAAATCAAAGCATTAAACTACAACACTAAACTAAAGCACTAAACTAACAAACAGAGAGTAGCAAGAGAAGTTCATAGTCTCCAAATAGAAAAAAATATAAAATAATAACAAAGTTTGTTGTTGTGATGTGCCATCGAGTTGGTTCTGACCCATAGCAACCCTGTATAGGGTTTCCAAGGAGCAGCTAGTGAGCTTGAACCGCCAACCTTGCAGTTCAAACAGCTTTTCAGTCTGATGCATTAACCCACAGCGTCACACCAGGACTCCAATAATAAAGCTTAGAGCAGAAATAACAGAAAAACAGTAGAATAGACCAGAATACAATAGACCAGAAGTTGGTTCTTTCAAAGGACCAATAAAAAAAAAACACCAGCCAAATTGACAAAGGAAAGCAAGAGAAGTAAGTAACCCAAATAAGAAATGGGATGGGTGACATTACAACAGAACCTAAAAAGGATCATAACAGAATACTTTGAAACATTATACTGCAACAAATTTGAAAATCTAGAAGAAATGAACAAATTTCCATAAACACACTACCCACCTAAATTAACACACACTAAGGTAGAAAACCTGAACAGACCCTTAATAAAAGAGACTTAAAAGGTAATTAAAAACAAAAACAAAAAACTTCTAACAGTAACAACAAAAAAAGCCCTGGTCTAGACATCTTCATTGGAGAATTCTACAAAATATTCAGAGAAGAGTTCACATCCAAACTACTCAAATTATTTCAGAGCATAGAGAAGGAAAGAATGTTCCTCAATTCATTCTGCGAAGCCAGCACAACACTGATACCAAAGCAAGGCAAAGACACCAAACAAGAAAAGAAAAATACAGACCAATATCTCTCACAAAAATGGCAAAATTCTCAGCAAAAATCTAGCCAACAGAATTCAACAATATATATAAAAATAATACACTCTGACCACATAGGACTCATACCAGGCATATAAGGATGGTTCAACATTAGAAAATCTATCAATATAAATTCACCACATAAATAAAAGAATCACACGATCATCTCAATCAATGCAGAAAAGACATTTAATAATGTCCAATGGCCACTTCTGATAAAAACTTTAAGTAAAACAGGGATAGAAGCGAAATTTCTCCAGATAATAAAGGACATTTATACAAAAATAAGTCAACATGATTCTCAGTGAAGAGAGACTGACAATGGGAACCAGAAAAGGATGTCCTTGATAACCACACTTATTCAACACTATAAAAGTCCAAACTAGAGCAATAAAGGTAAGAAAATGAAATAAAGGACATTTAAATTGGTAAGGAATAATTAAAACTAACCCTATTCATAGATGATGTGATCCTATACAAGACAAAGTACAAAATTATAGTACAAAACAATAGAAACCTTTACTAAATAAAAATATAAAATGTGAAGCTACTGTTTCTTGATATATCCTCAATCTAGGTCTCTACATTTCTGAAGGTGGTGTTTATATCTTTCTAGCCCTTCCCTAGAGAATTCTGCACACACTTCATTTTACATCATATCAAAACAGAGAATTTAGCATCTTCAAGGGACTCAAATTGTGTTTAATGTTCTTTCAGTTTTTTGTGGGGAAGAAAAGAAATCCGAAGGGGCAATATCAGTCTGGAGGGTAGACGGGGTAAGGTTTCCCAACAAAATTATATTCAGATAGCCCTTACTACCCTCGAAAAATGAGCAGGTGTGTTATTGTGAAGGATAAAAATTCATTGGTGCAACTTGCCTGGCCTTTTTCTCAACAGTGTAGTTTTCTGTTTTCTGGTAACGTCATGCTAATTCCCTGTGCTTGTCCTGTGTCCTTCGAAAAGATCAATCAAGGTGACCCCTTTGGAATCCCAAAAAATAGTCGCATGAACAGACACCTCACCAAGGAAGAGATTCGGGCAGCCAACAAACATATGAAGAAATGTTAATGATCATTAGCCATTAGAGTGACGCAAATCAAAACAATAATGAGATATCATCTCACACCAGCAAAAATAGCAAAGTTCAAAAGAGCAGAGAACAATAAATGCTGGCGAGGATATGTAGAGATTGGGACCTTCCTACATTGCTGGCAGGAATGTAAAATGGTTCAACCACTCTGGAAAATGGTATAGCGCTTCCTCAGAAAGTTACAAATAGAAATACTCTATGATCTAGTAATTCCTCTACTTGGTATATATCCACAAGAAATATGAACCAGACATGAGTAGATATATGCACACCAATGTTTATTTTATTTTAGTTTTAAAGTTCTTATTGTGATAGTTTACATGGGAGAACATCAGCTTTACATTCATCCTACCATATATTGCTCCATTGCCATGATTAACACCAATGTTTATTGCTGCACTATTCACAATAGCAAAAAGATGGAGACAGCCTAAGTGCCCATCAATGGAAGAATGGATAAACAAACTTTGGTACATACACACAATGGAATATTACGCTACCTTGAAGAATGACAAGGAAGCTACAAACTACCGCTTAATATAGTTGAATCTTGAGAACATTATGCTAAGTGAAATTAGTCACAAAAGGACAAATATTGCATAAGACCATTATTGTAAAAGCTTAAGAAAAGATACTAAAAGAGAAAAAAAAAATTCTTTGTTGGTTACCAGGTGGGGGAAGGGAGGGGACAGTAGAGCACAGGTTAGGGGATAGACACACATCATAGCTGGGTGTTGGGGAGGGCAATACACATGAAGGAGGAGGGGGCTGGAAGAACAAGGTTGACAGGGGAACATTTAGGTAGGTTTTCAAGGGCTAAATGGGACAGAGGTAAATAAGTGTTGTATGCTCAACCTTAGAACAGCAGGGCTCTGTGACACAGGAATCGAGGCATAGTCTGACTGGGTAAAAGAGGGAAAATAATGTTAAGATGCTTGACTGTCTTATGGATATTGGTTTCCCTTGCCTACTATTGTAAAATAGATACTTGAGTGGGACAGAAAGGAGTATCGGAAAACATGATTATAGAAAGCTTGTAAGCCTGTCTTTAGCCTATAACTGATTGGAATACCTAAAAGGGATTCTAGAACTTGCCCAGTGAAATAGGCTTCTTGCAGAGCCCTTGCAGTATATAGGACCTTAGGTGGAATCTGGAGCCCCATACAGAATTTTCTGAGGTAGGACATTCCTACTTGAAAGGACATGTAGCCCAACCCAGAGCAGCTAGAGGAACAAAAGATACTTCTTGAAAGACCAGCAGGAAAAAAACAAAATAAAAACCAAAAACGGCAGTCTGTTTGGCTATTATAAGAACAAGCAAGCTGTTCGCTGGGGAGCCATCAAGGCAAGCTATCAAGTCCCTTCAGGACAAACGCCCCTCCAAGACTGAAACTCAAAGGAACACAAAAGCAGACATGTAATCTCACTGGTGACCGTGTTGGTCTACCTTTGAGTGGAAGTAGGGGAAAGTCAGTAATGAAGATATAGGCTGAGTTCAATCACATTCCATACACTCCTTTCGACCTGGAGATGAGAGATAGAAGAGGAAGGGCTGGTTGGTCCAAAGTATGGTGAGACCTGGGGGCTCCTGGGTCCATGGACAAGGATAGAGCCATGGAGGGCTAGAGCTGAGAGTGAAGCGTCCAGCTGATATGAAATGGGGGGAGATGCACAAGAAAACCCAAACTTGCAGATAGTACCCATTTGACCTAACTTCGATGGCTTGAAGACCAGAGCTCGACTAGAGGAAGATAAAGAAATCTGATAAAGAAAGCAAGTGTAAATTGCTACAATTTGATGAACTTGACCTATACTTATGGATGTAGTAGCTCAAAATACCAACCAAGAGGGAAGGAGTCTTCACATCAAGGATCAAACCTATAGGGACGGGCAACTTAGATACTGGCTACCTAAAAAGTGGGGGTGGGGCTATAAGGCACTAAGTGGCTGGCTTACAAGTTTTCAAGAGGGAGTTTAGTTTCAGAGTGTGTGTGGGAAGGTAGAATCCCCACTAAATAGTTTTCTTCTTGTCTAGATGACTCTGGTGAAAGGAGATGGGGATAGTAGGATTCTTTTGATTCAAAAGTGAGTAATTGTTTTCATGACTAATTGCGATGGTCACAACTGTAAAGGTAGAAGTTTTGTAACATAAAAGGGGGAGTAGTTAATCTTCTATTCCTGGAACAGAGGACCCTAGGACCATCAAGGGAGAAGAGCATGAGCAGAATGTGGGACCCTAACCAGAGAAGCAGTGACACCAGAGATGGAGGCAGAGATGATGGCATGGAGAGATAGAGCAGCTGAGGACTCTAGTAGACTCATGGAAAGAGAAAGGCTGTGTGCTGGTGGCCAGAATGCAGGCTTGCAGAATGTGCCTTCTGATTGTTTAGATGATTATAGATTTGTTAGTGTTTCTGTATACATAAAAAAACAAAAAAACAAAAAAACAAAAAACTGGTCCAAGCTCTGTCCGGTGCTTTGGTTCCATTCCATCTTTTTCTACAATTGCTCGTTAGATTACCCTCCCGCCCCACTCCAACAGCCAAAATAGTGAATCAGATCAAAGACAAGATTTTCATGCTGCTTTGAGCAGTGCTGGAGATAAACTCACAGTCGTTGACTTCTCAGCCACATGGTATGGGCCTTGCAAAAGGATCACACCTTTCTATCATTCCCTCTCTAAAAAGTTTGGCAATGTGGTGTTCCTTGACGGTGATGTGGAAGACTGTCAGGATGTTACTTCAGAGTGTGAAGTCAAATGCATGCCAACATTTCAGTTTTATAAAAAGGGGGAAAAGGTTGGTGAATTTTCTGATGCTAATGAGGAAAAACTTGAAGCTACTATTAATGAATTATGTTAATTATGTTTTCTAAAAACATAACCAGCCATCAGCTGTTTATAAAACTTTTTTTTATTTACAAGAAAGTAAAATCAAGTATGAAGACTATAGACCCAACTTCCATCTGATTGTAAATGGCAATAAAATATTAATTCTACCTTTAAAAAATAAATAAAATAAAATAAAAAACCACACACACACACAAACAAAAAAACAGAGGGAAAAGAAACAAATACTGTTAAATGATGATACATGGAGGAGATTATAATCATTGCAATTAAATAAAATACTATAGGATGAGTGCAAATTCAATGTTCTCCCATGTAAATTACCACTCAATTTACAATAAAAGCTTTAAAAATAAACAAACTAACCACCACCACAACAGTCACCATAACGTTCTGAGCTGACTTCTGTGCTTTCAATTTGACAAGTCCAGCAAATCTCCTCCGAAGCCACTGCCTTGATTGGAAGTTTTTTTTTTTTTTTAAGGCATCCTAACGAGGCTAAGATACATGTATTACTAATAGAACTTGTCTGTAGCCATCCATCAATTACAGAGCCATGTTTTGAACAAACGCCTAGTAGCAATACTTTTGACTTACCAATATACGATCCACAGAGCAAAGCCCATTCAAAACAGTGGCTTCTGAGGGGATCTGTTAGACCATTTCAATTCAAGGCAGAGAGGTCAGCTCAGAAGGTTATGGTGACTGTTTTTTGGGTCCCAATAGGGTAATCTTCATTTTCTTGAAGGACACAGGATGATGACAGGGGCTTATTATGAAGCTTTCAGACAACTGAAAACTGCAGTGGTGAGAAAAAGGCCAGGTAAGTTGTACTAACATTTTTTTTCCATCACAACAATGCTGTTTTTTGCTGTGTGCTGTTGAGTCCATTTCAATTCAAAGCGACTCAGTATAGGGTTCCCAAGGAGCAGCTGGTAGGTATGAACTGCCAAATTTCCACCGTGGTCATTCTTTGAGGGTTGCAAGGGCTGTCTGAGGAGAATTTCCTTGAGAAATCTACCTCAAATTACTTCACAGTCTCGATCTTATCCTGTTGCCCAAACTCAAAGATCATTTAAAAGGAACACAATTTAAGTCACTTGAGGATGCCAAAACTACCATTTTGATGTTGTGTAAATGCAAAAGCATAGCGTTCCTTGGGGGAAGGGTTGTTGTTGTTGTTAAGTGCTCTCGAGTTGGTTCCGACTCATAGCGACCCTGTATAGGGTTCCTGAAGAGTGCTGGTGAGTTTGAACCACCGACTTTGGGGTCAAGGTCACACCAGAGCGAAGGGTAAGGGTTAGAGCTATAGAAATATGGAGGCTAGATCAAAACAATAGCTTCACATTTTTTGCTATTTTCCTTTAATAAAGGTTTCTGTGATTTTGTAGCAATACTTTCAGACCCGCTTTAGGATTGGTAAATTTAAGATTCATCACCGGTTATGATTAATTCTATAAAATCATTTTTATTAGCTTTGATCTTACTAAAAGGCCAGATGGAAAGAAATATCAGCTCTTTTAACTAGCTGATCTTTGTTCAATGCATTTGGCACTCAGTGAGTCAAAAGCTTGCTGAGGCCAACCATTTGAAAATGACAAACTATGTGAGTTTCCAACTTCAGTAGTTATAGCATTAATGGTAATTCTACAGTCTCCTTCCATTAGTTTCTGGAATTCAGCCACAATGTCTTCATTCATCAAGGTTGACAGTCATCCCTTTCTTGACTCATCTTTGAGGTCTTCCAGACCTTCCTTAAAATGCTTGCTCCATCTAAATACTATTGTTTTCCTGTGGGGCAGCATTACCGTAAACTTGTTGCAAAGTTTCAATGATTTGGGACAATTTCCACTTCAGTTTTCTTAAAAATTTAATATTAGTCCTGACCTTAAAATATTTTGTTTTCTGTAGCACAAAGTGTCCTTTCTTTTGGAGGCACCCTAACGAGACAAAAATAAATACATTACTGAGAGAACCTGTCTGTAGCCATTCACCCATCAAAGAGGCAAACGGACATACACAAGAGACATACCCTACTAGCAATACTTTTTGACCTATCCTAGTATGTGAAGGGCATTAGTGCTGGAGATGGGTAAATACATGACGACTATGGATTTTGTAGAGACAAAGATTTATGCACAATAAGCACACCTGAATACTGACTTAAAAATCTTGTAAGAGAGTAAATGTTTAAAATAATGTTGTCACATGTTAGAAGAACAAGTAATTTTTAGTCTCTTCTTTCTCTTCCCACATTTTCTAATTTTCTTTTTTTTAAATGGGTACTTTATTTTGGAAGCATGATATTAGCTCTTTTAACTGAGCCAATTGGGGAATAGGGGTTGATGGAGATAGTAGCAAACCATAAAATATGATTACTATCATAAACATTAACTTAAAATGCATATTTGACTGTACAATTTATTTCTCTGTCAATATTTTCACATATAGTCAATGACTTTAAGCCTCTTCACTGAATAGGGACCTGTTTAGGGCTCCAGATCCTCTTTCTTGGAGAAATGATATTACATACATCTTGTTGTTGTTGTTGTTAGGTGCTGTTGAGTAGGTTCTGACTCATAGTAACCCTATGCAAAACATAACAAAACACTGCCTGGTCCTCACAATTATTACGTTTGAGCCCATTGTTATCGCCACTGTGGCACTTCATTTAATTGGGGGTCTTCTTCTTATTCACTGATACTCCATTTTATCAAGCATGATATCCTTCTCCTGGGACTGGTACCTTCTGATAACATGTCCAAAGTATGAGAGATGAAGTTTTGCCATCCTAGTTTCTAGGGAGCATTCTGGCTATACTTCTTTCAATACAGATTTGTTTGTTTTTCTGGCAGTCCATGGTACTTTTAATATTCTTCTCCAACACCATCACTCAAACGCATTGATTTCTCTAAGGGCTTCCTTATTCATTCATTGACCAACTTCCACATGCATATATGAGGCAAATGAAAATACCATGACTTACGTCAGGTAGCACCTATGAACTTTAATTTCTAGGAGGATTTCCTTGAATTATAATAAACTTTAAGATACTTGTGAAGCAATCAGAGTACTGAGTCTTTCTAAGATTTTCATTCTGTGCTGTGGTGCTGTAGGATCAGCACTGGACTGTGAACCACAAGGTCAGCAGTTCAAACCCACCAGCTGCTCCTAGGAAAGCCTATACAGGGTCCATGGCACTTAACAACAGCAACAACAACTCTGTAATCTGATAGTTATCTTGCTCACAATAATTTGATTACACTACTTAAGAGGCTGTTTTATTGAGCCTTTCCAAAGCATCCAACTTGATTTTAATGAAAATAAGTCTCTTTTTTTCATACTTCTATTTCTTCCATTCACAGCACATTTAAATAAATTAGGCAGTCACAACAGGTAATATAATTTACTTGAATGGTTTGGATACCAGTAAGTGATCCTTAGTAAGCACAGACCTTACCAGGTAGAATAAGTACAAAAGCATACTAGAAAATATAGACAAGCTAAGAATAGTTAGTGTGCCGTGAGTATCAGTAAGTATGATTCATGAAAGGAATGAAGGGTGTCAGAAGAGTTGATTATACTGATGTTGCTTATCAGCATTCACGTACATTTAGAGTCTGAAACCATTTTTTACAAAAATTTTTTTCTTTAAAGGAAGAAGCTGTTGACAGATTGAAAAACCAAAACCCAAAACACCATGGTTTGAACCTGCCACTCTTTCCTCCTTACCCCATGAGTACTGGCAGAGAGAGAGAGCATGTGAATGTGAGTGTGTGTATGTGTGTATTGGGGGAATGAAATCCTGAGTGGTGGCGGATCATGAGGAATGATTTTTAGAATAAAATACCTAGGAATAAATTTAACCAGGGAGCTAAAAGACATGGAAAACTGTAAAACATTAAGAAATTAAAGAAGACCTAAATAAATGTAAGGATATCCTGTGTTAATGGGTTCTAAGATTAAATACTGTTACGATGTCAATACTACCTACCCACAGCAATCTATCAATGCAACACAATCCCTATCAAAATTCCAACAGCCTTCTTTGCAGAAATGGAAAAGCCAATAACCAAATTTAAGGGGCTCTGAATAGCCAAAGCAATCTTGAGAAAGAACAAAACAGTGGATTCACACTTCTCAATTTCAAAACATCCTACAAAATTACAGTAATTAAAACAGTGTGGTATTGATGACTGACATACATCAATGGAATAGAACTCAAGAATCTAAAAATAAACTCATACATTTATGGTGGTTAATTGATTCTGACAGGGGGAAAGAGTAGTCTGTTAACAAATGGTGCTGTAACAGCTGATTTCCAAATGCCAAAGAATGAACTTGGATCCTCACCATATACCTCACATCATACACAAACATTGTATCTATGTATTAAAATGGATCAAGAATCAAAACGTAAAAGCATAACTCTTAGAAGAAAACATAGGGGTAACAGCAATACTTCAGGACTTATTTTTGAAGAATTGAGTAAAAGAAAAAAAAAAGATCAATTGGATTTCATCAAAAACTAAAAAAAGATTACGCATCAAAGGATTTAATCAACAAAGTAAAGAGACAACCTACAGACCGGGAGACAATTTAAGAGAATTATATATTGGACACAGCTTGAGTATACAGAATATTTAAAGAACTCCTACAACTTAGCAACAAAGATACAACCCAATAAAAAAAAATAGGAATAAGAATTGAAGAGACATTTCACCAAAGAAGATATACAAATGACCAATATCTACATGCAAAGATGCCCAATGTCACGGGTCACTGTTGTTGCTGTTGTTAAGTGCCGTCAAGTCAGTTCCGATACATAGAGAGGTTTCCGGGAAGCAGCTGGTGAGCTTGAACTGCTGACCCGCGGATCAAACCAACTTTGCAGTCCAGTGCATTAACCCCACAGTGCCACACCAGGACTCACCATGAGTCATTAGGGAAATGCAAAGCAAACTACAATGAGATACCACTTCCCACTAGGATGCCTCTGATCAGAAAAGGAAAACTACAAGTATGGGCAAGGATGTGGAGAAATTGGAAGCCTCATTCTTTACTGGTAAAATTGAAAAAGCATACAACCACTGTGAAAAACAGTCTGGCAGTTCAACAAAAAGTAAAATCTAGAATTATTATATGAATTGAAAGCAGGACCACAATTTTGATAGGGATTGTGTTTATTGCAGCAATATTCATTCACATTTGCTAAAGGATGCTAACATCCTAAATGTCCATAAACAGATGAATGAACAAAATGTGGTCTACTTACACAACGGAATATGATTCAGTCATAACGAGAAGTAAGTCCTGATAAATGGCACAAAATGGATAAACCCTGAAAACATGCTAAGTGAAATCATTCAATCACAAAAGAACAAATACTGTGGAATCTCATTTACGTGAGATATCTAGAATTTGGCAAATGCATAGAAACCAAAGTTTATCAAAGGCTACCAAGAGGAGGGAGAGAAAAAGGAAGAATCATTGGCTAAAGGGTACTGAGTTTCTGTTAATTGTGAAAGCAGCTTTTGGAAATAGTGGCAATCGGAAACAGAGTAACAGTATAATTCAGTAATTAATGCCACTGAATTGTACATATAAAAATGGCTGAAATGGCAAATATTTCATTTTTTAAATCCACTGTTCAAACTTTTAATTGTTTTGTAAGTATCCTAAATGGCTTTTAAAAATAATTTATAATTTATGCCAGAAACAAATGTGAAGGCATCAACCTGTTATAACCAATGATATAAAAGAGAAGCAAAATGCCTTGCATAAGACCTAAAGACAATAGTTAATAGACACGTCTACAGCCCTCCCTATGTGCCAGCAGTGCTTTAGGGGCCCTATGCATAGCCATTTCTTTAACGCTATGATATAGAAGAAGTAACCAATAGCACTATTTTACAGATGAGGAAACTGAGACACAAAGGTTATATAATATGCCAAAGATCACCCAGCTAACCCAATGCCCATCAGTGAACGGATGTATAAATAAAATGTGGTGTATCTAAACAATGGAATGTCACTCAGCAACAAAAAGGAATGAAGTGCTAATACATGGTATAACAGATGAACATTGACAACATGATGCCAATGAAGGAACCAGTTGGAAAAACCATATATAAGTATTGCAAAATTCCACTGAAAGTTCCGGAATAGGCAAATCTATGGAGACCGAATATAGATTAATGGTTGAAGGGGGATGGGGAAATTGGGCGGGGGGGGAGCTAAAGGTTTAATTGGAGGTGCTGTGGTGATGGCTGCACAACTCTGTGAATATACTGAAACCCATTTTAGGTAAACTTCAAATACACAAATCATTTGTTGTGTGAATTACATCTCAATAAAGCTGCTTTTGTGGGGAAAAAAAGTAATTATCAGAAGGCTTGAAATCTGTCAAACCAAGGAATATGGAGTCCTGGTGTGGCACTGTAGAATAAACACTAGACTGCAAGTCAGTTTGAACTACACAGCTAGTGGTTCAAACTCACTAGCTACTCTTCAAAAATCCTATAGAAGGTTGCTATGAGTCAGAACTGACTCTACGGCGCTTAAAAACAACAATGTACCATACTAAGGTCTATGATAATGAGAAAGCAAGTGTAAGACCTAAACCTTGGCCACAAACTGCTTGCAGTTAAAGAAAAAGGGCACACACAAAAGATATAACACACTTCAGTTTTCTAATTTTCTGTGTGTATTTCTCTAAAGGGTAGTCAACTGTCTGAAACAAGTTTTCTGATTCATAAAAGCCATTAAGCTAGTGCTTACAGAACACGCTAGTTATGATGAGACTGATCCTGCTCTCCTGCCTGCCCCACTCCCGGAATCAGGCAGGAGTTACGATCAACAGAACTTTCATACAGGGTTAGCCTGTAAGAAAGCCACCTATAGAATTCTTAGGGAAGTGAGGCTGGGAAAATTTGGGTACAAGTTTTCTAAAAAAAAAAAAAGGCCAGGACAGCTTGGAAGTTCAAGGCAAAGGTTAGGTCAAGAGGCACTGGTCCTCCTGCCTGGGTTTAGGAATAAGCACAGTTATTCCCTGGCCATGGCTGTTGAAAGTCTGGTCTATTTCACGACTGGGGAAGCTATACACACTGGGTCACCTTCCTTGGTGGTCAAAACTGCAACAGTCAAGGTCCCTCTGCTTGAGGTGGGCTTGAGAGTCTAACAAGGAGCCAAGGCCCTTTTAACTCACTTGCTGTACTGCTCAGAAAAAGTGAGAGCCAACAGTGGTCTTTAATGAAGACCAGGGAGATTTGTTGTCATAAAAACTTATATGGTGTGTGTAGTGAAGGCTACAGCAGGAGATACCATCTAGGGAAGGGGACAGTCTCAAGGTATGGGGGGCATACGGAACCCAAACACTGAGGAACACTTAAGCAGTGGCTCACTTACAATCAGGAAGGATGTCTGGAGCTAGCATGAATCTTAAAGAAAACTGCATGGAGGATTAAGGAGAAGTGCTGTGCAGACCTCCGTCAGCAATAGCACAGAATATCGGATGAAGCAGGTTCAGGAGACGGACCCAGAACTCTGAACTAAATATAAATGAGTATTTATATGGGCTTACTGCTAGTGTGATTTGTAGCAGAACCAATAAAGGTGGTATTTTCTGATATATGGTAGCCAGCCACTCCTGGAGTGGCCATCTTGGGTGTGGCAGAGTGGGTAAAGGATCAGAGGAGTGCTCCCACCGCAGAGGTCTGACTGATCCTTGGAGATGAAGGCGTAGACATTCTTTTTTTTTTTTTTCTTCTGTTCCTTGGTCTCTCACTGTCTGCATACCTCCACTCTGGTGACTAGAGGGGGGTGCCTGAGTGAACACCCCCCACCCCTGGAGGGTTCTACTATGCATGCATACAGATCTGCTCAGCAAAAACCACTGTGCGCAGAATTGAAGAAGGGGGAAGACATTGCTTAAATCCGAACAGTCTCCCAAAATGGTTACAGCTGGCCCTGAACTGTTTATCACTAGGAAAAAATCCTGAATGGAGGTTGTGGAGTGGGAAAAAGGCAGAGTAAAAAGGAAACAGGCAGAAATTAAATCCTGAGTTACATCAAAATGAGCAATGGTAACATCTTGAAATTTCTCAGGCGGCCTTAAAGGCAAGAAGCCAAGAGAGGGGTGTTAAAGTCTTACTCACATTTTATTATGTCTGTTTGTGTGTGTGTGTGATGATTACAGACTTTAGTATCCAGTCTGGCTTTTTTTTTTTTTTTTTTTGCTGTTTTGGGGTCCTACTTTTCCCTTTTTGCGGGGAAAGGCTCTTTCTCTCCCTACATTACCCAGGAAGAGACAGCAATTGCGGTCATATAGCCAAGCTTGCAACAATTACTCTGAGTTGAGTAATAAAAGAAGTGAAAAGGTAAGCCTATCTCTTGATCACATCCACCTGGAGGCAATCAGAAAGCTTAATAATACATCAACATATATTCATTGAATTATTGAAAATTCATCTAATTATTGAAAATGCTCAAGAAACAACTGAAGATATCAGTACATGCCGAGAAACACAATAGAGTGCTTGAAACAAATGATCTGGAGGTAGACCTAGACTTCCCATTGGAAGAAGGGCAGGCTTTGGAACTGCCTGATAAGGAATTCAGGAGAATGATATTGAGGTACATCCAAATGCTCCACAGAGCAGTTGAGAAAAACAAGGAAGAAGTCAGGAAAGGAAAGCTACAGGAACAATCAAATAAGATAAATACAGCATTGGAAACAATTCAAAACCTGAAAAAAGGGGTCCACATGATTAATAATAAAACATCAGAAATGGACAATAACTGAAAGGGCAAAGGAGTAGAACTACAGAGATGGAAGTCAGAAACAGCAAGCTGGAAGACAAATCTTTCAGTACTGCTAAGATAGAAGAGCAGCCCAAAAAAAGGATTTAAAAAATCTGAAGAAAGTCTAAGATTCATGTGGGACAACATGAAGAGGAATAACTTGAGGATAACTGGCATTCCAGAACAGGAAGAATAACATAAGTCCACAAAGATAGTTGAAGAGCTGCTGGAAGAAAATTTCCCTAACATCCTGAAAAATGAAAAGGTAAGCATTCAAGAAGCTCAAGGAACCCCAGGAAGGATAGATCCCCAAAGAAAATCACCAGGAGATATCATAATCAACCTCTCCAAAAGCAAAGACAAGGAGAGAATCCTGAAAGCACCTAGGGAAAAGAGAAGTGTTACATACAAATCAGATTAAGCTCCGATCTCTCAGCAGAAACCATGCAGGCAAGAAGGCAACAGGAAGATATATATATAAAACCCTGAAAGAAAAAAAACTCACCAACCAAAAATCGTCTATACAGCAAAGCTGTCAATCAAATATGATGGCATAATAAAAACCTTCCAGGATACACAGAAGCTAAGGGATTTTGTCAAAGCCAACCCAGCACTTCAAAACATCCTAAAGGGAATTCTTTGGACTGAGAACCAACAAGAACAGACAACAACCAGAGATTGACATACGTGGCAGCACCAGCCGGAACTCAATTGACAGATGGAAGGGCTCAGTATGGAACAAAACTACAAGAATAAATTCAGGGGATCTGGGAGGTCACTCTATGATCAAAACAATTAAAGGAACAGAGATCCAGGTGGTGAGAAGGTCAGGTAGAATGCAGAATAAAATACACTGTTTTAAATGGAGGAAAAAGCTAATAGAATATAGGGTAACCTCAAAGAAAATGAACACTTCACAACATACCAAGGAAATGAGAATCCAAGAAGAACATGGAGACATTAAAACTATTAAGAAACTGACAAAAAAAAAAGAACATAAAAAACATGAACTCAGCACAGGAAGGCATGCAGAACAAAACCATAAATGAAAATTGAGGGAACTTCTGTTCAGTTTCAAATTGCCTGACTATGAGGGGTTTATGGCTAGTGGGTGCTTTTCTACCTTCAGGCCACCAGACTAGTACTTAGCTTGATGTCCAGTGAACCCATGAAACCCACATAACAATTATATTGTAAAATAACGGATGCACACTGGAAAGATATTTAAATTATATAAACATGTGAGTTCAGTTTAATGTTATAAGGACTTACAGCAATCAAAACTTAGAATCTTACTTAAGTTTACACATAATTACTGTCTGAGATAGGACTACAAGCAAAACTCTAATCAATGAAGTAGTAAACTCACATTTTTAGCACTACTAATTATACATCTTCTCCTTAACTTCCTAGAAAGGACATTTCATATTTGGATCAATTAGCTTGGGACCAGAGTAGTCTGATGAATCAGTAAACAAACTAAGCAACAGAATCCTATAGCCAAGCGGTCTCAAAACAACAATCCTATTTGAACTACAATCAATAGCACTGCCTAATTCCCCTTACCTTTCACAACTTCGGCCACATTGCAGGTAGGGTCAATGCTTCCGATGTGTTTAGGTTGAGCAGGATTAGTGTCACCACCAAATAGAAGTGCTAAACAAACACACAAAGAAAAGGAGTATATTAAAAACGAGGGGAAATATAGGGGCTTATGAGTTGTTGTTTTTTTCGCTTATGAGTTTTTAAAAGGATTCCCTTATTTGTAAGAATTGTTTTAGCATTCACAGCAACTGAGAGCAATGCAATCGACAGGAGACCAACTCTCTCAGACAACAACGGAGGGACATGCTTAATACAGTAACAGTTAGCAGATCTGAAAACAGTAACACTTGCTAGGTCTCCAACCCTTTTCCTTTACCCAAAATGACTTGGATGAGGAAACCAACTTTTATCCTTAGCCACACTTACTCACTTTCTCAGTATGACTCCAGACATCTATTCTGAGATTCATTAAATGCTTAGAACACACAGTCTGCACCATTTGGACAAGTCTGCAAAGTGTCTTCACTATGAATTTTTCAAATGTCTCCGTCATGGAGACTTTCTTTCAATGCAGCATGTTGTTGTTGCTGTTAAGTGCCATCAAGTCAGTTTTGACTCATAGAGACCCTATACTGTACAGGGCTTCCAAGGAGCAGCTGGTGAGTTTGAACTGCCAGTCTTGCAGTCCAGTGCTTATCCAAAGTGCCAGGACTCCCAATGTAACATACATGGATGCTACATGTACAAGTGTTTTACAAAATAGTAAAATCATCTCACAACAGACAAGATTTACAAATTTTAGTTTTGGAAGAATCATCAGAAATAGCACCAAGAATAAGTAATCTGAATCTAAATGCTTACGGGGTTGATGTTGTTGTTATTATTATTATGGTTGTGGTTGTTGCTGTGAAGTGTCATCAAGCCAGTTCTGACTCACAGTAACCCTGCATAGGGTTTTCGAGGAGCGGATGGTGGGTTTGAACCACAGACCTTGCAGTTAACAGTCCAGTGCTGATCCTGCAGCTGCTGTCAAGCTGGCACCAACTCATGTGAGCTTACATACGGCAGGACGAAAAATTTCCTGGCCCTACACCAGGCTCACAATTGTTGGTAGGTCTGAGCGCATTGTAGCAGCTATTGTGTCAATCCATCTCTTGGAGAGTTTCCCTCAGTTTTGTTGACCCTCTACTTTACTAAACGCGTCTAGTGACACTTATCTTTCAATCAAGCAAAAATTCTTAACAAAAAGAGATTGCCTAAATAAAACTAAGACGATTTTAATTATGAAAAATGACAAACATGGGCATGAGACCAATACATAAAGTCCCAACTGACTAAGTGGAAGAGAAACAAAGTGTACAAGCTTAAACAACCATAAAGATGTATGCATGTATATATGTATGCACACACGTAGTTAGAGGAGAAAGAAATTATTTAAGTAGTTTAATCAAGTAGGAAGTACTTAAGTTCATTTTTTTCCTGTAACTTTCCACATATTTCTATTTTTCAAAGATAATACATTTAGAACTCACCCACACTTAATAGCTGTATAATATTCATTTATCCAAAATTAAACTAGTAAAATTAAGATGCTCAGTCCATTTTCTGATTCAGTAAAAAGGATGAATTGGACTCTAAGCATGTTGATGCTTTTCATAAGAATTATGAGAAGAGACAATACTGAAAATGAGCCAAAAGGATTTTTGGTTTTCTGTGTGTGAAGAGAGATGTTTATTTTGCTCTTATTGGCTTATAAGCCTAGAGAGCATAAAATCGTCAGTACAGGATTATGGTCTGACAATCTCACTTAATTGCCCACTGATAACTATGAAATAATAATGATCACTCACTCATATTGCCAACATGCCAATTCACTATTCCTAGTGTAAGTGTTTTGAAAAGCAAAACACAAAGCATCTGGGATCAAGAACAGAACTTGCTCTCAGAGCTGCAGGTAGGGCTGCCTTTCAAGCATGGCTTGTCCCCACCAGGAGTGGAACAACACGGGCTTAAAAGGCAAGTAGCAGTCCTGCTTCCTAAGATAAGCATCTTCAAAACCTCTCAAAGATTTCTCTAACAAAGAAAACTACCATCATTTTGCATAAATAACATGCACAATGTGGTTTCTGAGTCCTGGTGTGGCACTGTAGGATAAGCACTGTACAGCTAACTGCAAGGTCAGCAGTTCAAACCCACCAGCTGCTCCTCAGAAACCCTATACAGGGTCCCTATGAGTCGGAACTCACACAACAGTACTTAATAACAGCAATAATGCTGTTTTTGCACACTGTGCAAACCTCAAGTGTTAATTTCCTATTCGCTCAGTCTATATATATGGTAACTAACATGGTAACAAATACCTTTTTAATATGTTGTTGTTAAGTGCCCTCAAGTAGTTTCCAACTCATAGCGACCCTGTATAAGGCTTCAGAGGAGCAGCTGGTGAGTTTGAACCGCTGATCTTGCAGTTCAAACTGACCTTGCGATCCAGTGGCTATCCTACAGCACCATACCAGGACTCCTTTTAATGTGTGTATGTATTTTAATACATAGGATTTCACCTGGAATGAACTGAACTAGAAATGAAATTTCTACAACTAAAAATGCAGGCCAGTGAATTAAAAGTGAAGCAACAGGAAAACATTTCAGACAAATCACTCCACTTACTTTCTGAAAAATGGAAAAAGAAAACCAACTTACTGTGCTGGTTAATTAGCATGCGGAAGGAGATGCGGTTGGTGTAAAATCGATCCAGAAAATACTGGATGTTACTGCTAATGAAAGGATCAAACCCAAACTTCTCCTTGTACTCAATTACTCCTTGTGCCATTGTAGGAACCACATCATTGTGTCTGTTTCGGACTTTAAGCAGGACTTGTAGAAAGCTGTGTGGGAGGGAAAACAAAAAGTGGTCAAGTTTCAATCTTGTGGGCTGATGGATAGGACTTCCCAAATTCATCCCAGGACTGTTTATCTGTTGGTATCTCTATAGGTGGTGGTGGTGTTCTATGGAGTCGATTCTGACTCATAGTGACCCAATATAGGGTTTCCGAGGCTGTAAATCTTTACAGGAGAGAAAGCCTAATCTTTCTCCTGCAGAACAGCTGGTAGTTTCAAACTGCTGACCTTGAGATAAGCAGCCCGACCCATAACCACTACGCTACCAGAGCTCCTTATCTCTATAGGTAGAGACATTATTATCATTATATACAGACTGGTGCTGTAGGATAAACACTCAACCTTAAGATTGGGTTGAACTACAAGAGCAGTGGTTCAAACTCACCAGCTGCTCCCCAGAAACCTTATACATGGTCGTTAGGGGTTGGAACCGACTCCATGGCATTTAACAATAACAACATACATACTAGAATAAACTACAGCATTATCCCAAGTGATTTTACAATTTTAGTTTCGTTTACTATACACCGAACAATCCATTCCCCCCATATTCTAGTTTCTGTGCACAGTGGTCAGTGACACTGGCTACAGTACTGTTAGCAGCCTAGGGATTTCTGTTCTAGTTGCTTCACTTCCATTTACTATAGCTTCCTGACCCCAACATTCTCATCTATGCTTTAAAACAGCTGGTGACCCCTTGATCTTCTTCTTCTTCTTTTTTTTTTTCAAAGCAAAACAGTATTCAAGGGTGACAATCTTTATTCACTCTTTGGGCTAAACTGTCACTTAGTTTAAAGATGACATCAGGGATAGTTTCAATTCAAGGTTTTTGAAAAGCAGTTCAAATCTTGGAGACTCCTCCAGGCTCAACAGACCCAGTAAGTCTGGATTCTTTATGAATCTGAAGTTCTGTTCCAAATTTTTCTTCCTTTTTATCAGGACTCATCTATTGCATTCTTGATTAGAATGTTCAGTAGTGGTAGCTGGGTACCATCTAGTTCTGGTCTCAAGGTGGAGGAGACAGTGGTTCTTATAGACAATTAGTCCTATAGTCCAGCTTCTCCTCTCATTCTGTGGTTTTCTTCTTTTTCCAAATGAATAGTTGGCTGCTCATAAGCTAGTAAAAACCCAAACACTATTCACCATACAGGGAGGTAGAACACAAACTTTAAGAACTAATATAATGCTTACAGACTGAATCAGCTCAAGAGACCAGGGGCCTAAACTCCTAAACCAAGAAAATTAATCCCATGAGGTGATTGGGCATGTCTAATTATTACTTTATGGAGTCCTGGTGTGGTGCTGTGGGTTAATGCGCTGGAAAGCAAAGTCAGTTTGAATTCCATGGTCAGCAGCAAGCCAGTCACTTCTAGGAAACCCTATACAGGATGACACTTAAGTGGACTTGATGGCACTTAATAACAACAATTAGTACTTTAAATTTTTGCTTGAAACTTTCTACAAAATTTCTTCTTTCAGAGATCCAAAATGTAAAAGTAAAGAAATTTAAAAATGCTCAAATACCTTTTTAGGAATCCAATGACTTTTTTTTGTGTGTGTGTGAATTGAGTGATTAATTTGCATGGGGAAACATCAGTTTTACACTTATC
>NW_006408536.1:8538024-8539642 GCF_000296735.1 Chrysochloris asiatica
CTTGTCCATGGGCTCAGGTGTCCCCAGGTCTCACTACACCTCAGACCAACCAGCCCTTCCTCTTCTCTCTCTCATCTCCAGGTCAACAGGAGTCTATGGAACATGGTCAAACTTGGCCCATATTTTCATTGCTGTCTTTCCCTCTTCCACTCATCAGGAGACCAACGTGGTCGCCAGCAAGTTTACATGCCTGCTCGTGATACCGCCTGAGTCTCAGTCCTAGAGGAGGATCTGTCCTGAAGAGGCTTGACTGCTTGCCTTGATGGCTCCCCAGCGAACAACTTGCTTGTTCTTCCAATGACTTTTTATATAAATGTAATACAGACTCTATATAGTTTATTGAATAAATAGTTGCAGAATATAATAATACTTCTAACATAAGGACATTCCAAAAATATCTCCCAAGACTCATTAGTGACAATGAAGAACATAGATCTCCTATCAGCATGCGAACTTAGTAGTATTTGTGCATAAAAACAGTTAACAGACTCTGGGTTGCTACATAAAGAGCACAAGCTCCCAAATGAAACAATTACAAGATTTCTGAGTTCGAATATAATATCCCATTGAATTTTTTTAAAATTGTAAAGGAATGAGTGGATAAATTCACGTACATGATGAGGACACTGCATTCTTAAAACTACCACTAGGTGGAACAGTTCCTGCAATATTTAGAGCGGGTGCCCAGTTCACCCAGAGTTCAGCGTAATAAGCATTAGATTATGTAGCATAATTTGAACTATCATTATTCCTTTTGTACGATGTTAAAATCTTAAACTCCTTTTTAAAAAAATACATTATTTAAGTCATTATCCATAAAGAAACCTAAAACTTTTATCCAAATTACACTTCTTGGTTCTTAATGGCATGAATTCCATTTATCAAAACTTTGATTATATGTTTTTACCTTCAGTTCGGCACTATACTTACTTATCCAATACCTGTGGATCCTCAGGGCTCTTATTTTCATATTCTAAAAGTTCAAGAAAACTCTGCATATACCTTTAAAAAAATGAAAAAAAAAAAAAAAAAAGAGTTACTGTGTTAGTTACCTACCCAGCATACATTCACCTTTTACCTGAAGTGCTTCATGGGAAGCTAATACTAAGCAAAGCTCCTGGTTAACTCTGATTTTTCTATGAGTAATTCCATTTCTCTGGCCACCACTTAGCCCTGTAGTTCAAGGCCTACTGTAGTCACTCATTTCCCTGAACACAGGGATTGGCTCAGGAATAGGCGTATGCCTCAGAGCCAGTAAAATAAGAGGAAGACTTCCTGGAGATCTCTGGGAGAGATATCAACTTGGTCTGCTTCTTAACAGTCTGCTATGTGGATGTGACGTCTGGAACTGCTGCAGCAACTGTTGCAGCAATTGTGCCACCAGGAGGAAATCCAACCTTAAAGTAAAGCTGACACCATAGGAACCAGGGTCTTGACAACCTCATGAATCTCTGCATCAAACCAACACTAACACCTCACCCTATGGCTGGACTCAATTTGTTGTTTAAACCAGGTTTACTTGGATCTTCTACTATTTACAGAAGGAGCTCTGGTAGTGTAGTGGTTACGAATCAGGCAGTGAGCCTCAAGGTCAGCAGTTTGCAACTACCAGCTGTTC
>NW_006408536.1:8540087-8541824 GCF_000296735.1 Chrysochloris asiatica
GTATGGAATTACTAACCAGCATAACTGAATAATCAGATGAGGGACAGTTTGCTATGTCTGCTAGGTGGCTATAGTTTGATCCTCAGAGCCTATGGTTTGGACAGTCTGCAACGTTTGGGCCCACAGGACCTCGGACTCCTGACTGAGTCTGTACGGTCTGCACCAGATTCCCCCTTATTTATTATTCGTTTACAGGACACTGCCTGTCTTAGGCGGTCAGTGCGAATTCCCGTCTTACCTGTCATCGAAACTCATTGCAGCATGGCAATGGCTCTGTCTTAGGTGCAACTAAGTTTTAAGATGCATATTGTGGCATTGAAGTGCACTCTCAGAAATTATTGTTGTTGTTAAATGCTGTTGAGTCAGTTCTGACCCACAGTGACCCTGTATAGGGTTTCTCAGAATTTAAAAACTACAAAAAAGCAGGTTCCTTATCAGAGCAAAATGAAGTTCACCAACACAAACGAATTTCTTCAGCATATACTGGAGAAGAAGGAATGCCTCCTTAAACTCAAAACCAGCCTTGGGTTAAAAGCTACATGTCTCAGTCAGGGCCAGAACAAGAAACAAAGTACCCAACATAAAGATCAAAGAGAACAGAGGAAGTAGGATTCAGAGAGGCACATTATCGTAGCAGTGGTCCAGACAGGATGGGCTGAATGTGGTGGGGAGTCAGATTTTCCAATTTCTTCGATTTGTGATCTCTGCTTTGGACCCGAACATGTCCTGAAAGAATTATCCCTTTATGCTCATTATTTCTAACAGCCAATTACAATTAACCCTGCCAGCTAGCTTTGGACAGAGGATGAGGGCACTCCAGTAACTAAAAATGACTGTAATGCATATAAATGCGTAAACATGAATGAACTTCATGGGAAAGCATGTGATACTGAAGTATGCTCATTTCTAGGTAAATCCATGTATCTGAACTATGGTGCGGTGAAGTACCATGGACTGCCAGAGGAACAAACAAATATGTCCTGAAAGAAATACAGCCAGAATGCTCTTTAGAAGCCAGAATGGTGAGACTTTGTCTCTCGTATTTTGGACATGCTGTTAGGATGGACCAGTCCCTGGAGAAGGGCATAATGCTTGGTAAAGTATAGGGTCAGTGAAAAAGAGGAAGACTCCCAATGAAATGGATTGACAGAGTAGCTGTAGCAATGGGCTCTAGCATAACAATAACTGTGAGGATGGCATAGGACGGGGCAGTGTTCTGTTGTACATATGAATCAGAACCAACTAAAGTGCACCTAACAACAGCAAGGTAAAAAACTTTAAAGTCTGAGAATATAAGACTGGGGATTGTTGTTGTTATTATTAAGTACTGTCAAGTCGGTTCCAACTCCGCGCCAACCCTGCATAGGGTTTCCAAATAGCCACTGATAGGTTTGAACCACCAACTTTGAGGTTAGCAGTCCGATGTGAATACAGAGCCACACCAGTATTAGATAATGTTAAAATCAAACAAAACCACTCTCAGAAGCTAAAGTCAATAATCTTGTGATGCCCTCTTGCCTTGCCAAATGCAAACAAAATTTGAGTCAGGCATCCCCATTCATTTGTTGTTGTTTTTTAATGTTTTATTGCGAATTATGTGATGGTTTACATGGGAGAACATTAGTTTTACATTCATTCTATTGTACATCGTTTCATTGCCATGGTTACAATCCCCTCCATGCATCATCAACCAACCAAAGGGTATACCCTGCAAGCCTGCCCCCCAGTTGTCAGTAC